>NC_053027.1:451568617-451586493 GCF_003073215.2 Triticum urartu
TGATACGTCCATTTTGCATCATGCTTTTATGTCGATATTTATCGCATTATGGACTGTTATTTCACTTTATGTCACAATACTTATGGCTATTCTCTCTTATTTTACAAGGTTTACATAAGGAGGGAGAATGTCGGCAGCTGGAATTCTGGTCTGGAAAAGGAGCAAATATTAGAGACCTATTCTGCGCAACTCCAAAAGTCTTGAAACTCCACGGAACGTCTTAAAAGAAATAAAGAAAAATCCATGCCAAAGATGAAGGCCAGGGGCCCACACCCTGCTCACGAGGATGGGCGGCGCCCCCCCCCCTAGGGCGCGCCCCCCTACCTCGTGGGCCCCCTGGTGGCTCTCCGACGCCCATCTTCTCCTATATGAGGTCTTTTGATGAGAAAAAAATAACAAGGAACTTTTCGGGACGAGACTCCGCCGCCATGAGGCGGAACCTTGGCGGATCCAATCTAGAGCTCCGGCAGAGCTGTTCTGCCGGGGAAACTTCCCTCCAGGAGGGGGAAATCATCATCATCGTCATCACCAACGCTCCTCTCATCGGGAGAGGGCAATCTCCATCAACATCTTCACCAGCACCATCTCATCTCCAAACCCTAGTTCATCTCTTTTATCCAATTCTTGTCTCAAAGTCCGGGATTGGTGCTAGTAGGTTGCTAGTAGTGTTGATTACTCCTTGTAGTTGATGCTAGTTGGTTTATTTGGTGGAAGATCATATGTTCAGATCCTATATGCATATCATTACCCCTCTGATTATGAACATGAATATGCTTCGTGAGTAATTACGTTCATTCCTGAGGACAAGGGAGAAGTCTTGCTATGAGTAGTCATGTGAATTTGGTATTCGTTTGATATTTTGATAAGATGTATGTTGTCTAGCCTCTAGTGGTGTTATGTGAACGTCGACTACATAACACTTCACCATTATTTGGGCCTAGAGGAAGGCATTGGGAAGTAATAAGTAGATGATGGGTTGCTAGAGTGACAGAAGCTTAAACCCTAGTTTATGCGTTGCTTCGTAAGGGGCTGATTTGGATCCATATGTTTCATGCTATGGTTAGGTTTACCTTAATACTTTTGTTGTAGTTGCGGATGCTTGCAATAGAGGTTAATCATAAGTGGGATGCTTGTTCCTGAGGACAAGGGAGAAGTCTTGCTATGAGTAGTCATGTGAATTTGGTATTCGTTTGATATTTTGATAAGATGTATGTTGTCTAGCCTCTAGTGGTGTTATGTGAACGTCGACTACATAACACTTCACCATTATTTGGGCCTAGAGGAAGGCATTGGGAAGTAATAAGTAGATGATGGGTTGCTAGAGTGACAGAAGCTTAAACCCTAGTTTATGCGTTGCTTCGTAAGGGGCTGATTTGGATCCATATGTTTCATGCTATGGTTAGGTTTACCTTAATACTTTTGTTGTAGTTGCGGATGCTTGCAATAGAGGTTAATCATAAGTGGGATGCTTGTTAAAGTAAGAACAGTACCCGAGCACCGGTCCACCCACATATCAAATTATCAAAGTATCGAATGCGAATCATTTGAACATGATGAAAACTAGCTTGACGATATTCCCATGTGTCCTTGGGAGCGCTTTTCCTATTATAAGAGTTTGTTCCGGCTTGTCCTTTGCTACAAAAGGGTTGGGCCATCTTGTTGCACTTTATTTACTTTTGTTACTTGTTGCTCGTAACAATTTATCCTATCACAAAACTATCTGTTACCACTTATTTCAGTACTTGCAGAGAATACCTTGCTGAAAACCGCTTATCATTTCCTTCTGCTCCTTGTTGGGTTCGACACTCTTACTTATCGAAAGGACTACGATAGATCCCCTATACTTGTGGGTCATCAGTTATCGACTTCCTTGTTTCTTTTTCTAAACCGCCACCGGGTCGTCCCCTTATATACATGGGTTGACACCAGGTGGCCTACGGAGTCCCAGCCAGCTTATAATCTTGTCCGACTCGGTGACTTTCTTTACATGCCCTTTTGTACAAGTATTTGCTGTCCATATGGCGGTTTACAATAACGGGCCTTAAGCCGGCCCGAGGCCCTTGGGATTTTTATATGTTTAATAAACTATCATCTTGACTGCATATCGGGCTTCTTAGGTAACCCGCCATTAGGGCTGACCCGGCCCCTCCTGGGCGGGTCGTACTGGTAGTAATATCCCCAACACTTCTCGTTGTTGATAATCCAACAACTCCATTCCAGCATTTGTTGTAAGCATGCTCTCTCAAGATCTTGTTCCCCTCCGTCCATTCCATTCCATTCTTTCATTTCTTCCGGAGGCTTTGTGATATTGCTCTTTTCAGTAATCATCTTGAATTGTGAAGATCATGATCTTTTCATGCTTATCCATTTAATCAGAGTGTTGTGCCCTCTGCTCAAGTTTTTTTTCATCGTATCAAGTTTCATATCACTTTAACATGCAGCGGAAGGTAGAAATGAACCTATGAACATGCAGCGGAAGGTAGACTAAACTAGGCAGCGGAAGGTAGACTACACTAGGCAAGCCATAGACAAGTATTCAATGGAAGTGAAAGCACGAAGACTATTAGCAGCTAGGCAGTATGGATCAGAATGGAAGATAGTATGAACCCAATCAGAACAAACGGTCACACGGTGAAGTCAAAAGGATAATGCAAGAAGGAAATGACTTCACGAAGACAAACTGTAAGCAAAGAGAAGGAAGAGATAGAACCAGTTGCTTCGTGAAGACAAAGGATTTGTTGGACCAGTTCCAGTTGCTGTGACAACTGTACGTCTGGTAAGGGAGGCTGAGATTCAACTCAGAAGACCGTGTCTTCACCTTATTCCCCTTGAGCTAAGGACACCCTGTCCTTGCCCAATCACTCAGGTAAGTCTTCAAGGTAGACTTGCAAACCTTCACAGACTTCGTTCACCGGCGATCCACAATGACTCTTGGATGCTCAGAACGCGACGCCTAACGGCTGGAGGATTCACAGTCCTCAAGTGTAACAAGTCTTCAGATCACAGAGATAGAAAGACTTCAGTGATGCCTAACACTCTTTGGCTCTGGGTGTTTAGGGCTTTGTCCTTGCAAGGATTTCTCTCTTAAAGGCTTCGGAGGTGGGTTGCTCTCAAACGACAAAAGTCGTGCACTACCTCTGAGCAGCCACCAATTTATGGTGTAGGGGTGGGCTATTTATAGCCACTAGGCAACCCGACCTGATTTGTCCGAAATGACCCTGGGTCACTAAGGAACTGACGCGTGTTCCAACGGTCAGATTTCAAACACACGTGGCAGCTTGACTTGGGCTACAAGTATAGATGACTTATCCAGCTCTGGATAAGATTTCTCTCATTGTATTCGCTCGAAGACTTAGGATTTGTTTGAGCATCACTTTAGTCACTCTGACTTTGTTCACTTGGACCCCACTCAATAGTATGGTGGTTCCTATGACTCAACAAAGAAGAAAATGAAACTACGAAACAACTATGTCTTCGCGCTCCAAAGTCTTCATGCGATGTCTTCTCATGTCATAGTCTTCAATATGAATATCTTCACATACCACCATTGTCTTCAATGTCTTCACACATTTTTAGGGGTCATCTCCGGTAGGTAAACCGAATCAATGAGGGACTACTACATGTGTTATCCTGCAATTCTCACAAACACATTAGTCCCTCAACCAGGTTTGTCGTCAATACTCCAAAACAAACTAGGGGTGGCACTAGATGCACTTACAATCTCCCCCTTTTTGGTGATTGATGACAAACTGGTTGAAGTTTTCAACGGGGGTAAAAGTATGTGAAATTGTAAAGGATTGAGGTATTGTCTTTGTAAGTAGCAAAAAGGCTCCCCCTGAAGATGTGCATATAAGTAGTTTGCTTTCGAATGCAAATGCACATGGCAGGTTGTACTTGTGGAGATCCTCTTCAACTTATGAAGACAATTCATCATGCATGTAGAGATATAACGAAGATACTGACATGCATAATGAAAAATGGACGTCTGCAAAATGACTTCGTGCGGAATTTATCGTCGCACATGCGGAATTTATCATCGCATCACATAGTTGACAGAAAAGGTAGCAGACGACCATCAAGTTTAAGTGTTACAACTCAAAGAACCAAATGTATCAAAAGCGAGAGTTGTAAGCACTTGGCAAATGTAGCAAAAGTATAGCAACCACCCATATGGACCCGCTTGAAGACTATCAACTCATATGCTTCTCCCCCTTTTGTCAGTAATGACCAAAAAGGTTTGAAGACGTAGAGCTTTCTACTCGTTCCCATGAGGAGTAGGCGAAGCAGCAGGGTCGTCGTTGAGGTTTGGTGGTGCAGAAGAACTTGGTGCAGTGTCGATACGGGCCGAAGTTGGAGGTGGTGAAGTAGCATCATCTTGGTCATCAATAACTCTGGCATTAACAATTTCAGCAGAGGAGGAATAGTCAGAGTCTTCGAGTGAGGGAGTCCGACGCAAGTGAGCGTTCTGGGGTGGAGTGGAATCAAACTTGAATCTCTCCGTGAAGCCATCATGTTGAAGATCATCTTCAGAGCTCAGCAAAGTCAGACTCTTCGACGACCGGTGACGGGTTTCATGAGTGAAAAACGCATTCTTGGTGGCAAGGTTGCGAATGCGATTGACATCCACCAAGAGGCTATGCATTTGACGCTTGATCCAGTCATGATGCTTATCCTATTTCTGATGCAGGGCGACTAGAAGCTCTCGGTCATTGAGAACAAAAGATCGCTTCCGAGGCCTTTGGGCAATTGTGCTTTCAGTGGCTTCAGTTTGGGCACAAGGGGCACGTGTATTGCCAGCCAAAGGATAAACACGAGTGATGGCCTGAACTCCGTCAATGGGTTGGGTGAAACTTTGACGATTGACGTTGTGAAGATAAATTGGCTCCTTGGCAGGCTCTGGGTATATGGCTTCGACAGATAGATCAACCTCTGGCAAGAATATGAGATGATTGCGCGCAGAAGGTTGATAGTTGATAGCAGAGTGAAGCTTGATGAGGCGCATTACCCATGGGGCATAGAACTTCAGACCAAATATATCAGAGCCAGATGCAGCCAATTGTCTGATGAAGAAGTCTTGAGCATTGAAGCTGACGCCATTGAAGATATAGAAAACCAATGTCTTCATTGCTCCTTCAAGCTTCGCTGCAGAAGAGTGTCCTTTGACAGGCCATAGAGTTCGCCTGATGATATGATAAATAGTGCAGGGCAGATACTCTAGGTCTTCAACAAAGAACTCATGTGGATATTCAGCGTCTTGGGGCAGCGGCTTCATCATGCTCAGCATTTGGCTCATGTTGGGCTCTGGCTTCTGGAAGATGCTTTCCAAAGCATTCTGGTGCAGCTGACAACCTGGTTCATAGTGTTCACCAGGAGTGGGCAGGGCAGTAAGCTCAATGATGTCTTGGGCTTCTTCTTCTTCTCAGTCTTGGAGATGCGTGAGAGATCTTTAGACTGCACACTGGCTTCAGGAGGTGCAGTGGCCAGAGGCTTCGCATGTGAAGCTTTTGGCGCAGAGGAGGGCTTTGAAGCCTTTGGTTTCTTATGCTTCTGTGGCTTGGGAGGAGCAGGTGCTTCATCAGAATCAGCATCATCTGCAGAGTGCTCCACGGCTACCCCCTGAACAGCAATGTGTGAGATGAGACCTTCGAGGTTGTAGAAGGGCCCGATGATATTGGGTTCAGCATCACGGGTGCCATCGGCAAGAGGAGCTGATGGACCCGGGTTGAAGTCTAGACCAAGGTCCTTCTTGTTCTTCTTTGTAGACTCTTTGGCAAACTAGAAGTTGCGCTTAAAGAGATTGTCTTCACGACACCATAGCAGACTGGATGGATCGGCATTAGCAGGCTGAGGTCCACGGACCATGCAAGGGTAGAAGCCTTGAGCAATGGCTTCGGACTTTGACTTGGGCTGAAGACCTTTGTATATAATATCTCCCCAGGGGCTCTTGATGGCATTCTTTTCAGCATATTCGTCAGTGACAAATGTGTACTTGAACCATTCCTCTGCCCAATGTCTTCGAATCCATTGGATTCGGTTTTTGCGTTCACCATAGGTCTCTTCAGGATCTGACTTGTATAGCTCATAGAGATCTGGTGGCAGGTCCTTAGCTGTGTTCCCACGGCGCTGTCTGCCGCCCTTCCTGACTGATTTCTCTGTTGCCATGAAGTTCAGACTGAATGGCTTCAGAACTTGCAAAGGCTTCCGTCTGCTGGCCAGACAGGAACTGGCTTCGGGAGAATTAATGTGACGCTGTAAGAACTCTGCAAATGAATGCAGACTATGAGAACCAAGGGATTCTCCCATGGACATGTACCTATGATAGCATTATAGATGTGAGGGAAGGGGAAGAGGTCATATGCATTCTCAGAAGATTTTGAAGATAAATAAGTTTAGAAGACATTGACCTCATAGTGCGAAGACATTCACTAATATGTTGAGAGTTGGTTCCAGATTTGTACGAATCCAAGAACAAGTACAAGTGAGGAATCTAACTACTTTGTGAAGCATAAGTGAATATAATAGGCATGTTATGAGATGCAGAACAGGATAGATCCAAATTTGTAGGTACAGAAACCACTTGTGGTTGAAAAGGATGAATCTATCAGATTAAATGGACAGTAAAAAGGAGGTTTTATTTACCACACGAAGAACTACTAGATGGAGTAGAAGATGAGGCGAGCAGTTCGATCTTTCGTGCCCTAACTTGGCGAAGGAGGACACCTACGGCGACGGCGGAGAAGACGATGTCCGCGGCCAGCGTGAGGACAGTGTCGGTGAGGTCATGACAGCTAAGCGCTTCATCGCCGGCATCCTCGAGGGCTAGCGGTGGCGCTAGGGTTTGTGCGAGAAGGAGAAGTGGAAGAATAAATAATGACTGGAGTGTGGCGTGTATTTATAAGGACAGGGACGACACATCGTTATTACGCAGGTGCCCCTAGCGGTTCACATCTGAGGGACACGTGGCGAACATGCAACACATTGGAAGTTGTTACATGTTCCCACGCATGCCTGGATTGTTGGGTGGTCGTTCCTGCTTCTCCGGGTTTCAGGCAAAAAGGATTGAGCATTTAAAACAGATTTAATGTTTGTCTCTGTATCTTCTGCTGACAAGGATGCAGAGAAGACATTCGACAGTTTCAATAGAATGCATATGATTTGGATAGATAGATTTGAGAAGGAAGCATAGACAGGTTAGGGCCCGGTCACATTCACTTATATCAAAAGATTCAAATGAGAAGACATAGCTATAAGTGAATGCTGTAGAGGATAGAACACTAATATATGAATATATCAGAATAAGACCAAATCAACATTGTGAAGATAAACATGAAGTCATGTCAATATTGAAGACAAACCAAATGCGAAGACTTTGCAAATGTAACGCCAACAGAAAACACTCCAAACAAAAGTTTGGTGGTGGCGTTACCCACCGTATAGGAAGTATTAGACCCAGACACGGCGCACAATTATCGTGGCGCTCCGAAGTCAAATTCCGCATTAATGTATTCACACTTAGAGTGTAAGTCTTCATTAATTGAAGATATACGTTACTTCGTGTGTTGCACATCTAAGTCATCAACATGCATAAGTGTTAGGATGTGTGCCTAATCACAGGACATTTGAGGATTCCAAGATATTTAGCTCACACCGCAACTTGCAAAACCTTTTCTCATCCAAGGGCTTTGTGAAGATATCTGCTAGTTGCTCTTCAGTGTTGACATGAATGATATCAATATCTTCCTTCATGGCATGATCTCTGAGAAAGTGATGACGAATTTCAATGTGCTTTGTCTTCGAGTGCTGAACTGGGTTGTTGGCAATCTTGATGGTGCTTTCATTGTCGCGGTAGAGTGGTACTTGCTTCAGATGGATGCCATAGTCTTTGAGTGTTTGCTTCATCCGTAGAAGCTGAGCGCAGCAAGATCCAGCAGCAATGTATTCAGATTCAGCAATGGAGAGAGATACACAGTTCTGCTTCTTTGAAGACCAACAAACAAGTAAGAGTCCTAGAAAGTGACATGTGCCTGATGTAGACTTGCGATCCACCTTGTCACCAGCATAATCAGCATCTAAGAATCCAACTAGATCAAACTCTGAGCCCTTTGGATACCATAATCCTAGTGTTGGGGTGTAAGCCAAATATCAAAGAATTCGCTTCACAGCTAAGTGATGTGATTCCTTTGGTGCCGCTTGGAATCGGGCACACATGCAAACACTAAGCATGATATCTAGCCTAGATGCACATAAATAAAGTAAAGAACCAATCATGGAGTGGTATACCTCTTGATCGAACTCTTTACCATTGGCGTCAGGACCCAGATGACTTTTGGTTGGCATTGGCGTCATGTAACCTCTGCAGTCTTGCATTCCAAACTTCTTCAGGCAGTCTTTGAGGTATTTCTCTTGAGATATGAAGATGCCATTGCTTTGCTGACGTATTTGAAGACCAAGGAAGAACTTCAGCTCACCCATCATGGACATCTGATGTTGCTCTTGCATCATGTGTCCAAACTCATCATTGTATTTTTTATTAGTGCAACCGAAGATAATGTCATCCACATATATTTGGCACACAAACAATTCACCATCATATGTCTTCGTGAAGAGTGTGGGATCCAGGGAACCAGGTTTGAAGCCTTTGCTCTTCAGGAAGTCTTTGAGTGTGTCATACCAAGCACGAGGGGCTTGTTTAAGGCCATATAGTGCCTTATTGAGCTTGTATACCATATCAGGGTGTTTTGGATCTTCAAAGCCAGGTGGTTGTGCAACATACACTTCTTCTTCAATCTTGCCATTGAGAAAGGCACTCTTCACATCCATTTGATACAGAAGGATGTTATGATGATTAGCATAGGCTAGCATTATGGGAATGGCTTCAAGCCTAGCCACAGGAGCAAATGTTTCATCGAAGTCAATCCCTTCAACTTGAGTGTATCCTTGAGCAACGAGACGATCCTTGTTTCTGACAACTTGACCATGCTCATCTTGCTTGTTGTGATATATCCATTTAGTGCCTATGATATTGTGTTTACGAGGATCAGGACACTTGACCAGTTCCCACACATTGTTCAGCTCGAACTGTTGAAGCTCTTCTTGCATAGCTTGAATCCATTCAGGTTCCATGAAGGCTTCAACAACTTTCATGGGTTCAGATATTGAGACAAATGCAAAGTGCCCACAGAAATTTGCTAGCTATGTTGCTCTTGAACGAGTGAGTGGACCAGATGCATTGATGCTATCAATTATCTTCTCAATCTGTACTTCATTTGCAACACGAGGATGAACTGGACGAAGATTTTGCTCTTGCTGATCATTGTCATCATTAGGAGGATTGTCTTCAGGATGAGCATTGTCTTGAGGTTGACTAGGTGCAGAAATGATAAGTTCCTCTTCAATCTGAGCTTCAGTCGGTATGATTTCTCCAGCTCCCATAAGCTTGATTGATTCACTAGGTGGAATTTCATCTAGCACATTTGGAAGGTGCTCTCTTTGTGAGCCGTTAGTTTCATCGAACCGCACATCCACAGTTTCAACCACTTTATAGTGAAAGAGGTTGAAGACTCTGTAGGAGTGTGAATCCTTTCCGTAACCAATCATAAAACCTTCATGTGCTTTCGGTGCAAATTTTGAAGTGTGATGTGGATCCTTGATCCAGCACCTAGCACCAAATACTCTGAAGTAACTGACATTTGGCTTCTTACCAGTAAGGAGTTCATAGGATGTCTTCTTCAGAAGCTTGTGAAGATAAACACGGTTGATGACATGACATGCAGTATCAATAGCTTCAGGCCAGAACTTTCGTAGAGTCTTGTATTCATCAAGCATCGTCTGAGCCATCTCAATTAGTGTTCTGTTCTTACGCTCCACGATGCCATTCTGCTGTGGCGTGTACGGAGCTGAGAACTCATGAGTGATGCCCAATGTATCAAGATAAGTGTCGAGGACTGTGTTCTTGAATACTGTGCCATTGTCACTTCTGATATACTTGATATTGATGCCATGGTTATTCATGGCATGGTTGGCGAATCGTCTGAAGACATCCTGCATTTCAGTCTTGTAGAGAAGTATATGCACCCATGTATATCTTGAATAATCATCAACAATGATGAAGCCATAGAGACAAGCAGTAGTAGTGAGAGTAGAGTAGTGAGTAGGGCCGAATAGGTCCATGTGTAGCAGTTTGAAGGGTTGAGTTGTTTTCATGATTGCCTTCGAAGGATGCTTGGCCCTTGTCATCTTTCCAGCTTCGTAGGCACCGCATAAGTGATTGCCGGTGTCAAAAAACCGGCGGATCTCCGGGTTAGGGGGTCCCAAACTGTGCGTCTAAGGCGGATGGTAACAGGAGGCAAGGGGGACGAATGTTTTACCCAGGTTTCAGGCCCTCTTGATTGGAGGTAAAAACCTACCGTCCTGCTTGATTGTTCTTGATAATATGAGTAGTACAAGAGTTGATCTACCAAGATCGGAGAGGCTAAACCCTAGAAGCCTAGCCTATGGTAATGATTGGATGTTGTCCTAATCGGACCTAAAAACCCTCTGGTTATATAGACACCGAAGGGGGCTAGGGTACACAAAGTCGGTTAAAAGGAGGAGATATCCATATCCGTATTGTCTAAGCTTGCCTTCCAACCGCCAAGTAGAGTCCCATACGGACACAGGATGAAGTCTTCAAAATCTTGTGTCTTCAATAGTCCAACAGTCCGGCCAAAGGATATAATTCCGGCTGTGCGGATACCCCCTAATCCAGGACTTCCCTCAGTAGCCCCCACCAGGCTTCAATGACAATATGAGTTTCGGGGCGCAGTTATTGTCTCGGCATTGCAACGCGGGTTCTTCCTCCCAAATTTCGAACGTTTGTTAAGCAGTGTCCGGCCCCATAAAATGTTGGAACTCTTTGGCTTCTGTGCCCAATAGGGCTATCTTTATGCGCGTCGATGAATACGAGGCGTCAGGGTCGTTTTTTACATTCACCCCCTAGTCAGATAAATAAAATTGTCTATTAAAGGGACGGGGATTCTAGATTCCAAATCCGATATCATCCTGCCCCCAGCGGAGAAATTCCATCGGAGTGCGCTTCGGAAAATCCACTCCAACATGGCCGACCTCCGCAGCTCCTCCTCCGCCCCCTGTAGCCCTAAAGCCCCGGTGGTTGGGAGAGGCGTTATGTCCCCACACTAGTCGAATTAGTCAAACTGCAGACCAAGGGATTTCTCCCTCCAGCATATATGGTTCCCGGTCCGAGCCGGGCTTCGCCACCTACAATGGAGGGAAGCAAGCGGAGAGCTTCCCCAGCTCCTCTAACGGGGGAGCGGGTATGCCTTGTTCCCTACTTATTGAGGGGAACTCAGATTTCCAAATTCATCCATTCTCCGCGGGCTCCTGGAAGTTTTACGGCTCCAATTGCATATTTCACACCCCTGCTCTTCCATTTTACCACATCGTCGGCTATGTTGCCCTCTGCGAGTTTATTCCTTGGCCTGTGAGGCTCCATTTCGAGCTGTGGAAAAGGTTATTTTGCCTCGTCCCACACACAGAAGGGGTCACTTTTATCAAGTGGGCGAGCCGAAAATATGGCCGCATCGCGAAAACCGGATACATGTCCGGTACTCCGAAGAAGACGTCCGAAGACTGGCCTTCGGACGGTTTTTATATGGAGGACTGTCCCCCCTTTCCGGACCCTGTTCGACGGGGTCTTCCTGAGTTTCAAAAAAATGCTTCTCCGAAGAAACGCCGAAGTTGGCGCCCCCGGAGCCCCCAGGAGGAAGACAACGGAGAAGTGTCCTTTACCTGATGAACCGGGATTAAAAAAGCGTTGGCTCAACCAGGATTTACAGTAAATCGAGATATGTCATATGGCATAATGGCGGGGAGTGCAGCCACTTCAATATTCGAGGGCATCCCCTGTGGTGTTTTAACGGGGAAGATGATGCCACCCGTTGCGGGTGTAAGGGTCCCGACAACGCTGCCGCTTTAGCAAAAATTATGTCCGAGTTGTTCAAGGGAGAGGAAGAGTAGTTCATCCGCATCAAGCCACGGGATGATTCTCCATGTAACAACCCTCCAAGCTGGGTGAGTTATATCTCCCTACTCCCATTCTTCCCGCATTCTTTGTCATAGGTATTCACCTTGCCATTTTGCAGACAGGAACTGCGAAAAGCCATAAGGGAGGTCAACAGCCCATCCCACAACCAGAGGACCCTGACCGGGCCCTCCGGTCCCGGACTCGAAGAAGATCCGGCACATATTCGTGGAGCTGATAGACCGGCAGTTCTATCAATTAAGCTGTGATGACAGCCATGGTGGCCATTACGGCCGACTATCCCGGACTGCTTCCTGCGTCGCACGTAAGAAAAAACCAAAAATCCCAACTCCAAAAACTAGGATCCCCTTTTAGACACTTCACCTACCATATACATATGGTGTTTTACAGGGAAGGCCTTCGGGACGCCGTGCCGAACCCGCAAGCAACTCGCCAACAAGAGGCACCGAGGCCGGGCAGGCCAAAAAGGAAGGCGGTCAGGACGGAGACACCGGTGCAGAGGTATGACAAAAACCCCGCTCCGTGGTTGTCGTCTTTCTCAAAATGTAATGACGTCCATGTTTCTTTAACAGAAAAAATGCTCGCGGAATATGTCCGGTGAGGCTGCCGATCATGCTTCCACCAGTCGGGCTCCAGGACCGGACAATAGAGGCGGAAGCCGACATGGGGCGGACGCCGGATACTCCCTACAGAGGATGCAGATAGACTATCCGCTACAAATTCAGAAGTGGAGAGCGCCATGAATCATAGGCGTCGCCGAGCCGTACTCCGTGATGCTTGCTTCTCCCAGAGGCATTTGATGCCTTCAATTCTGGAGACGCGTACCTCCGTGCTGCTCAAAATGGTCTAGCCAGAGCCACGGACCAGTATGTAAGGGATGTACGGGTAAGCAAATCTGACGATTATATGTATCAGTAGCCCCTGAGACTTGAAACAGTTAGCAGAACTGATTTAAGGATCATCTATTGTGCAGGTTCTTACAGAGAAGAATACTCGACTGTCACAGGAGCTGGAGGAATGCAAGACCCAACTTCGGGCCGCCGTTGCCGCATTGAAGGAACCTAAAAAGTCCCCAGCTGGTAACATTTGTTTCAAAGAATGATGGGTACCATATAGCATGCGGCGTGGCTGCAGATCTAACAATAGATATTGCAGATGAATCCAGAGAGAATCCGGAGGACCAGCATGCCGTACGACAGCTAAAGGCTGGCGAACGCGTGCTGACTGAGGTCAGGCGGGAGAAAAACAATCTCCAAGACGCCAATACCAAGCTGAGCGTGGAACTGAAAGATGTTCGAGCCCAGCTTGCGGACTCCGAGAAGGAGAATAAAGCGGCTTCGACGCGGCATTTTCAGTAAGTGCTTGAACGAACCCTTAAAAAGGGGACGGCGGAGAAGCCGGCTAACAGAGTTATGTCTGCAGGTATGCTGACGGGTCGTCCCGCGGAGGAGATGCCCGGGTCTGCGGGTGATCTTCTATCCGAGCTCTCACAACTGCACGAACAAGTTCGGCAGGTGATGCAAGGTATTGCCCAGGCCTTGTGGCATCAGTCCTCCCTGCCAGAAGGCATTGGAGAGCTTGCGGAGAAGCTCAAGGGAGCACGGCGGCGCTTCCGATTATGGAAGATATCGGCCTGCCGTCAAGGTGCCAGGGAAGCCTGGGCCATGGTGAAGACGCGGTATACCAAGGCTGACCCAAACCACATGGCCGAGGTCGGACCTGTGGGGCCCGATGGGAAAGAGATCCCCGTTAGCTTAGTCTTATGGGCAAGTAGAATTAGCCGCAAAGTATTCCCAACAGGATTGTAGGCTAGGACCGCCTGTTGGGATGGTATAGAAGAGGAATTTAGTCAGTCTACATGACCTAATGTAATTAAAGTGGACAATGTATAATGCCTTCCTTAAGCCGATTGTAAATTCATTTGTCATGGGCGGACCTTTTCGCTTCAACCTCGGGACCCGAATAGTCCCGAGAGTGTGTCCGAATACCCGCTCAGTTAATATAAGAAACCCGGGGGTATGCGTGAAACCAGGCGTAGGGGTATTAAGTGGCTTGAACAGACAAGTCCCAACTAGTTTATGTTTTATTACAATGGAAGTAAGAAACATCATTCCAGGGAGAATAGTTCCGTTAGGGGTCCTTTTCCCTGGTACACATGCCCCTAAAGTGCATGTCCGAACTGCGAGCCGAGCCGCAGGCAAAAAACAATCTGGGGGCATAATATGGAAAATAAATATAAAAAAATCATCTTTTGTTTCGTCGACCGAATATTCCCCTTAGACGCTAGCTTTTCGGCTTCACCCCAGTCTGAGGTTACACATCCGGCTGACCCGGCAGTAACAATCGCAGATGTGCTCCCCTTATGCCCTAGCCGAATAACGGGAACCGTAGGGCATAAATACAAGAGCCAGGCAACAGCATTGCCAACTAAGTCATATCGATGCAATATTAATGGGCGAAAGAAAAAGGCACATGCCGGAAGAATACACATGTGCGGGGCAGAAGCCCCAGAGAAAATAATTAAGCCTTCTATGTAAGATGCCCCCAGGTATAATGAGCCGACGGATTAGCGCGCGTCTATAAGTGTGCAAGCGAGCACAAGTTGGCCCTTGAAGGCCTTGAGAAAAGAATAAAAAGAAAAGAAAAGAGAAAAAAGACAAGATAATATGTAATATACAAAAATGGAACAGAGGAAAGGAGACGAACATAGAGTCCGGGCGCTAGGCGTAGAAATCTTTGGAGCCGGCTACGTTCCATGGGTTTCGGCTCAAGTCGATTATTCGAATGCCATCCCGCAGACGGTAACGCTGCTCCCACCGGTCAGAACTTGGATCAAAATAAATGAAGGGACTTCCCCATTTGCTCTCGAGCTTGGTCCTTTTTATTCTCCGGCAGGCGTAGAACTAACTTCGCCAACGTTATAAGTTTTGGACCCGTACTTCTCTCTGCTTTGGTATATGCGAGCCTGTTGCTGATAGAATGCGGATCGGGCTTTTGCCAACGCGTCGCGCTCCTTCCTTCAGGGTGTCCAGACTGTTCCTGCCCGATCGAGCTCGGCTTCTCTTTCTTTCGTACATGCCGCACTCGAGGTGAGTCATTGAAATTATAGTGGCAGGGCACAGAAACTTCCTCCTGTGCGAACACCATAAAGAAGGGTGTATATCCCGGTAGTACGATTCGGCGTGGTCCGCAGCCCCAGAGTACGGAGTTGAGGCTTCCTCTTACCCAGTGGCGTGGTTAGACCTCCTTTAAGGACCGCACTAATCTGGGTTTATGCCGCTGATAAGACCATTTGCTCGCTCAACTGGTTGTTGGTTTGTGGGTGATAGAATAGACGAAAGCATAATCGAGCTTTGAATGCCCATGTTGCTGCCACCAGAGTTTAACCTCAGTCGGTCGTGGAAGTTGGTGCCGTTGTCAAGTGATGAATGTTGTGGGGGCTGCCATAAACGGTGTACAAACCCCGGATATGAAGTCCTATCACCGGTCCGAATTCGGCTGTTTAACAGGTTTTGGCTTCTATCCATTTTGGTTGAATTTATCCACCATGACCAGTAAGTAATTTTTATTAATGGTTCCCCCTTTAGGGGTCTAACCATGTCAAGCCCCCAGACCGTGAGGGCCAGGTAATGGGATTGTTTTGGAGGGCGGTGGGTGGCATGTGGGCTTTGGTTTGCAAAAGGCTGGCAACCGACGCAGCGTTGGACCAAGTCCTGTGCGTCTGCCCGGGCCGTCAGCCAATAAAAACCAGTATGGAAGGCCTTGCTTACAAGGGCCCGGGCTGCGGCGTGGTGGCCGCCGAGTCCGGCATGAATTTATGCCAAAAGCTTCCACCCTTCCTCTTCGGAGATGCACCTTTAAAGGACTCCGGTAGTGCTTTTTTTGTACAGCTCTCCGTCGTGGACCCTGTAGGCTTTAGATCGCTGCACTATGCAGCGTGCCTCATTTTGGTCCTCGGGAAGTTCCTGCCTAGTTAGGTAGGCCAAGAATGGTTCTGTCCACGGGGCAATGATGGCCATTATCCGGTGTCCCCTTCCCATACCACGGATGGCTTAAACAACCTCTCCAAAAAGATGTTGGGGGGACCGCATCGCGTTTTGCACCGATGCGGGCGAGGATATCCGCCGCCTGATTGTTTTCCCGAGCCACATGGTGAAATTCGAGCCCCTCGAACCGAGCTGACATCTTTAGGACGGTGTTTCGATAGGTCGCCATCTTCGGATCCTTGGCATCGAAGTCTCCATTTATTTGGGATATTGCGAGGTTCGAATCCCCACGCACCTCCAGGCATTGAATGCCCATGGAAACTGCCATCCGAAGACCATGTAGCAGGGCTTCGTATTCGGCTGCGTTGTTAGAGTCTATATACAGTATCTGCAGTACGTACTGAATTGTATCTCCGGTTGGGGACATTAGGACGACGCCAGCCCCCAGACCAGCCAGCATTTTGGAGCCGTTGAAGTGCATGATCCAATTGGAGTATGCGCCGTACTCTTTAGGGAGTTCGGCTTCCGTCCATTCGGCGACAAAGTCGGCCAATACTTGCGATTTAATGGCTCACCGTGGTTTGTATGTTATGTCGAACGGGAGGAGCTCAATGGCCCATTTGGCAATCCGACCTGTGGTGTTGCGGTTGTTTATAATATCATTAAGTGGCACTTCTGAGGCTACTGTAATCGAACACTCTTGAAAGTAGTGTTGCAACTTCCGGGATGCCATGAATACCACATAGGCTATCTTTTGATAATGTGGGTACCGTGATTTGCATGGAGTGAGGACAGTGGATACATAATATACTGGCTTTTGAAGAGGGAATTTATGTCTGTCCGCTTCTCGTTCGACGACGAGCACTGCGCTTACAACCTGATGAGTTCCCGCAATGTATAACAGCATTGGTTCGCCAATGTTTGGCGCGGCCAATTGGGTTGGTTGCCAGTATGGCTTTTATTTCTTCCAATCCGGCTGTGGCAGCGTCCGTCCACTCGAAGTGTTCGGTGCGCCGAAGGAGGCGATAAAGGGGTAATGCCTTTTCTCCTAAGCGGGAGATAAAGCGGCTTAGAGCCGCCACACATCCAGTTAATTTCTGGATTTGTTTGAGGTCTGTTGGGGTAGCCAACTGTGACAAAGCTCGGATTTTGGCCGGATTAGCTTCAATTCCTCTGCTGGAGACAATGAAGCCCAGGGGCTTTCCGGCTGGTAAGCCGAAAACTCATTTTTCCGGATTGAGCTTGATGTCGTATGTTCGAAGGTTGTCGAATGTGAGCCTCAAGTCGTCTATTAGAGAGTCGACGTGTTTGGTTTTGACGACCACATCATCTACGTATGCCTCTACTGTTTTGCCGATCTGTTTCTCCAGACATGTCTGAATCATGTGCTGATATGTTGCGCCGGCGTTTTTGAGACCAAAAGGCACTGTGTTGAAACAGAAAGGGCCGTATGGTGTGATAAATGTCGTTGCGGCTTGGTCGGACTCCGCCATCTTGATTTGGTGGTAGCCGGAGTATGCGTCGAGGAAACACAATGACTCGTGTCCTGCGGTAGCATCGATAATTTGATCAATGCAGGGGAGGGGGAAGGGATCCTTTGGGCAAGCCTTGTTGAGGTCCTTGAAATCGACACATAGGCGCCAGGATTTGTCCTTCTTTGGTACCATCACCAGGTTTGCTAGCCAGTCCGGGTGTTTTATTTCTCTAATGAATCCGGCCTCCAATAACTTGGCTAGTTCCTATCCCATAGCCTGTCTCTTAGGTTTAGAGAAACGCCGAAGAGCCTGCCTGACCGGCTTGAATCCCTTTAGGATATTGAGGCTGTGCTCGGCCCAGCCCTGCGTGTATCT
>NC_053027.1:451587493-451608319 GCF_003073215.2 Triticum urartu
TAAGGCTTATCGGGCTATTAAAGAGCTCAATTATGATTTCAAACTTGCCGGTGAGAAGAGATTATTTGACATTATCTCACTTGATGAATGGAGAACCCAAGCCTACGAAAATGCCAAGTTGTTTAAAGAAAAAGTCAAAGATGGCATGAAAAAAGAATACAAAAGCGTGAGTTTAATGTAGGTGATTATGTATTGCTATACAACTCTCGTTTAAGATTTTTTGCAGGAAAACTTCTTTCTAAATGGGAAGGTCCTTACGTTATCGAGGAGGTCTATCATTCCGGTGCCATAAAAATCAACAACTTCGAAGGCATAAATCCGAAGGTGGTGAACGGTCAAAGGATTAAACATTATATCTCAGGTAATCCTATAAATGTTGAAACCAATGTCATTGAAACCGTAACCCCGGAGGAATACATAAGGGACACTTTCTAGAACGTTTCAGACTCCGAAAAGGAATAGGTATGTGATACGGTAAGTAAACCGACTCCAAAAAAGTTCTAATGGCAATTTTCTTCCATTTGGAAATATTTAGAAAAATAGAAAAATAAGAAGCAGTCCGGGAAGGACACGAGGTCTCCACGAGGGTGGAGGGCGCACCCTACCCTATTGGGCGCGCCCCCCTACCTCGCGGGCACCTCGTGTGCTCTCCGAACTACGTTTTCTTACACGTTACGTATTTTGGTCGGTAAAAATTCATTATATAATCTCCTGGAGGTTTTGACTCCCATATCACGCAATTATCCTCTGTTTGTGTTTCGAGCTGTTGCTGCTGCAGATTAGAGCAAGATGTCTTCGCAAGAGTTAGTCGGAGAGAGTCGGGTGTCTCATCCGGCACCGAGATCAATGACAAACAACAATGTTGACCACTTTTGGGCCAGCAACGGAGGAAGAGATGGAGGCCTATTTGAAAATAATAGATACCATGGGGGAACTGCAGAGCTCGGCTATTCCAAACTCGTTTATCCCTTCCAATGTTAGATTTCTTTCTTATGAGAATATGAAAAAGAGTGTCACTGGTTCTCCCGCAGCTATGCAATACCTTTGGGTGCAGGGAGCTTTGGCTATTACAGGAAAACTTCGAAAGGAAATAATGGACCTCAAGCAGCAAGTCAATAAGCTCGAGGAGGAGAATCGTATCCTGAGGGGCATCATCGCCAAGAATATCACATCACCATCGCCGAAAAAGGAAACATAATCACATGGGTATGGGCACTCCCCTTGGCAACTGCCAAGCTTGGGGGAAGAGATGGAGGCCTATGATCACTTGGGGGAGTGCCCCGGTATCGTATCACCATCACTTTTATCTTTACTGTTTTTCTTAGTTTGATCCTTTTGGTAATATCTTGATCTAGTAGAATAAAAGGTTTTTAGTATGATCTAGTTGTGAGTTTGGCTTTATGATCCTTCTATGTAATCGAGTCCGTGAGCTATATAATAAAGATTAGTGTTGAATCAAGGTCTTGATTATTTTTCCATGATCCTGAGGGAATAAAATAAAATAGAAAGAATAAAAAGAATAAAAGAGATCATATGGATCTTATGGAGAGTAATGAGCTCACATAGAAAGAGTGTGATGAATAAAAGTTGTTGAGAGTTGACAAACATAGTTTTGGTCATCGTTGCAATTAATAGGAAGTAATAAAGAAAGAGAGGTCTTCACATATAAATATACTATCTTGGACATCTTTTATGATTGTGAGCACTCATTAAAATATGACATGTTAAAGATTTGACGTTGGACAAGGAAGAAAACGTAATGGGTTATGTTTTCTTACATCTGAGATAAATTATATTGTCATGGATCATCCAACATGGTTGAGCTTGCCTTTCCCCCTCATGCTAGCCAAATTCTTTGCACTAAGTAGAGATACTACTTGTGCTTCCAAACACCCTTAAACTAGTTTTGCCATGAGAGTCCACCATACCTACCTATGGATTGAGTAAGATCCTCCAAGTAAGTTGTCATCGGTGCAAGCAATAAAAATTTATCTCTAAATATGTATGACTTATTAGTGTGGGAGAAAATAAGCTTTATACGATCGTGTGATATGGAAGAAATAAAAGCGACGGACTGCATAATATAGGTCCATATCACAAGTGGAAATATAAAGTGACATTCTTTCGCATTAAGAATTTGTGCATCCAACCATAAAAGTGCATGACAACCTCTACTTCCCTCTGCGAAGGGCCTATCTTTTACTTTTATCTCCTACCTTACATAAGAGTCATGGTGATCTTCACCCTTCCTTTTTAAATTTTATCTTTTGGCAAGCATAACATGTTGGAAAGATCCTGGTATATATGGCTAATTAGATGTGAGTTTTCATGAACTATCATTGTTGACATTACCCTTGAGGTAAAGCGTTGGGAGGCAAAATTATAAGCCCCTATGTTTCTCTGTGTCTGATTAAAACTCCATACCCATAAGTATTGCGTGAGTGTTAGAAATTGTGAAAGACTATATGATAGTTGAGTATGTGGACTTGCTGAAAAGCTCTTATATTCACTCTTTCCTATGTTATGATAAATTGCAATTGCTCCAATGACTGAGATTATAGTTTGTTAGTTTTCAATGAAGTTTATGATTCATACTTGAAATTGTGATTGAATTATTACTCTAGCATAAGAGATCATATGACAAAAGTTATATAAGTTGTTGTTCTAAGAATTATCATGATGCCCTCATGTCCGTATTTTATTTTTATCGACACCTCTATCTCTAAACATGTGGACATATTTTTTGATTTTGGCTTTCTCTTGAGGACAAGCGAGGTCTAAACTTGGGGGAGTTGATACGTCCATTTTGCATCATGCTTTTATACCGATATTTATTGCATTATGGGCTATTATTACACATTGTGTCACAATACTTATGCCTATTCTCTCTTATTTTACAAGGTTTACATCAAGAGGGAGAATGCCGGCAGCTGGGATTCTGGGCTGGAAAAGGAGCAAATATTAGAGACCTATTCTGCACAGCTCCAAAAGTCCTGAAACTTCACGGAAGTCAATTTCAGAATATATAAAAAATACTGAGCGCAAGAAGTTCACCAGGGGGGCCACACCTTGCCCACGAGGGTGGGGGCGCACCCTACCCCCCTGGGCGTGCCCCCCTACCTCGTGGGCCCCCTGGTGGCCCTCCGATGCCCATCTTCTGCTATATGGAGTCTTTCGATGAGAAAAAAATCATAAGCCATCTTTCCGGACGAGACTCCGCCGCCACGAGGCGGAACCTTGGCGGAACCAATCTAGGGCTCTGGCGGAGCTGTTCTGCCGGGGAAACTTCCCTCCGGGTGGGGGAAATCATCGCCATCGTCATCACCAACGCTCCTCTCATCGGGAGAGGGCAATCTCCATCAACATCTTCACCAGCACCATCCCCTCTCAAAACCCTAGTTCATCTCTTGTATCCAATTCTTGTCTCCAAGTCCGGGATTGGTACCTGTGGGTTGCTAGTAGTGTTAATTAGTCCTTGTAGTTGATGCTAGTTGGTTTATTTGGTGGAAGATCATATGTTCAAATCCTTTATGCATATTAATACCCCTCTGATTATGAACATGAATATGCTTTGTGAGTAGTTATGTTTGTTCCTGAGGACATGGGAGAAGTCTTGCTATTAGTAGTCATGTGAATTTGGTATTCGTTCGATATTTTGATGAGATGTATGTTGTCTCTCCTCTAGTGGTGTTATGTGAACGTCGACTACATGGCACTTCACCATTATTTGGGCCTAGAGGAAGGCATTGGGAAGTAATAAGTCGATGATGGGTTGCTAGAGTGACAGAAGCTTCAACCATAGTTTATGCGTTGCTTCGTAAGGGGCTGATTTCGATCCATATGTTTCATGCTATGGTTAGGTTTACCTTAATACTTTTGTTGTAGTTGCAGATACTTGCAATAGAGGTTAATCATAAGTGGGATGTTTGTCCAAGTAAGGGCAGCACCCAAGCACCGGTCCACCCACATACCAAATTATCAAAGTACCGAACACGAATCATATGAACATGATGAAAACTAACTTGACGATAATTCCCATGTGTCCTCGGGAGCGCTTTACATCATATAAGAGTTTGTCCAGGCTTGTCCTTTGCTACAAAAAGGATTGGGCCACCTTGCCGCACTTTATTTACTTTTGTTACTTGTTGCTCGTTACCAATTGTCTTATCACAAAACTATCTATTACCTATAATTTAAGTGCTTGCAGAGAATACCTTGCTGAAAACCGATTATCATTTCCTTCTGCTCCTTGTTGGGTTCGACACTCTTACTTATCGAAAGGACTACGATAGATCCCCTATACTTGTGGGTCATCAGGTAACCGTTGTGTGAAAAATTTGAAGCATGAGGTGTTCTTTGATTGCTTTCCTTATGAGTGGCGGTCGGGGACGAGCGATGGTCTTTTCCTACCAATCTATCCCCCTAGGAGCATGCACGTAGTGCTTTGGGTTTGTTGACTTGTAGATTTTTGCAATAAGTACGTGAGTTCTTTATGACTAATGTTGAGTCCATGGATTATACACACTCTCACCCTTCCGTCATTGCTAGCCTCTTCGATACCGTGCATTGCCCTTTCTCACCACGAGAGTTGGTGCAAACTTCGCCGGTGCATCCAAACTCCGTGATGTCTACTACACAACCTTATTCTTGTAGACGTTGTTGGGCCTCCAAGTGCAGAGGCTTGTAGGACAGTAGCAAATTTCCCTCAAGTGGATGACCTAAGGTTTATCAATCCGTGGGAGGCGTAGGATGAAGATGGTCTCTCTCAAGCAACCCTGCAACCAAATAACAAAGAGTCTCTTGTGTCCCCAACACACCCAATACAATGGTAAATTGTATAGGTGCACTAGTTCGGCGAACAGATGGTGATACAAGTGCAATATGGATGGCAGACATAGGTTTTTGTAATCTAAAAATATAAAGATAGCAAGGTAACTAATGATAAAAGTAAGCACAAACGGTATTGCAATGTGTTTAAACAAGGCCTAGGGTTCATACTTTCACCAGTGCAAGTTCTCTCAACAATAATAACATAATTGGATCATATAACTATCTCTCAACATGCAACAGAGAGTCACTCCAAAGTCACTAATAGCGGAGAACAAATGAAGAGATTATGGTAGGGTACGAAACCAGCTCAACGTTATCATTTCTGATCGATCTATCATAGAGTTCGTACTAGAATAACACCTTAAGACACAAATCAACCAAAACCGTAATATCACCTCAAGTATCCATGGGTATGATTATACGATATGCATCACACAATCTCAGATTCATCTATTCAACCAACACAAAGAACTTCAAAGAGTGCCCCAAAGTTTCTACCAGAGAGTCAAGACGAAAACGTGTGCCAACCCCTATGCATAAGTTCACGAGGTCATGAAACTCGCAAGTTGATCACTGATACGACCATTTTGCATCATGCTTTTATATCGATATTTGTTGCATTATGGACTGTTATTTCACTTTATGTCACAATACTTATGGCTATTCTCTCTTATTTTACAAGGTTTACATAAGGAGGGAGAATGCCGGCAGTTGGAATTCTGGGCTGGAAAGGAGCAAATATTAGAGACCTATTCTGCGCAAGTCCAAAAGTCCTGAAACTTCATGGAACATCTTAAAATAAATAAAGAAAAATCCTCGCCAAAGATGAAGGCCAGGGGGCCCACACCCTACTCATGAGGGTGGGGGCGCCCCCCCTCCTAGGGCGCACCCCCCTACCTCGTGGCCCCCCTGGTGGCTCTCCGACATCCATCTTCTCCTATATGAGGTCTTTCTATGAGAAAAAATAAAAGGAACTTTTTGGGACAAGACTCCGCCGCCACGAGGCGGAACCTTGGCGGAACCAATCTAGAGCTCCGGCAGAGCTGTTCTGCCGGGGAAACTTCCCTCTGGGAGGGGGAAATCATCACCATCGTCATCACCAACGCTCCTCTCATCGAGAGAGGGCAATCTCCATCAACATCTTCACCAGCACCATCTCATCTCCAAACCCTAGTTCATCTCTTGTATCCAATTCTTGTCTCAAAGTCCGGGATTGGTGCTAGTAGGTTGCTAATAGTGTTGATTACTCCTTGTAGTTGATGCTAGTTGGTTTATTTGGTGGAAGATCATATGTTCAGAT
This sequence comes from Triticum urartu, assembly GCF_003073215.2. NCBI lineage: Eukaryota > Viridiplantae > Streptophyta > Magnoliopsida > Poales > Poaceae > Triticum > Triticum urartu. The sequence continues at coordinate 451,593,624 of NC_053027.1, forward strand.
CCTATATGCATATTATTACCCTCTGATTATGAACATGAATATGCTTTATGAGTAATTACGTTTGTTCCTAAGGACAAGGGAGAAGTCTTGCTATTAGTAGTCATGTGAATTTGGTATTCGTTTGATATTTTGATAAGATGTATGTTGTCTAGCCTCTAGTGGTGTTATGTGAATGTCGACTACATAACACTTCACCATTATTTGGGCCTAGAGGAAGGCATTGGGAAGTAATAAGTAGATGATGGGTTGCTAGAGTGACAGAAGCTTAAACACTAGTTTATGCGTTGCTTCGTAAGGGGCTGATTTGGATCCATATGTTTCATGCTATGGTTAGATTTACCTTAATACTTTTGTTGTAGTTGCGGATGCTTGCAATAGAGGTTAATCATAAGTGGGATGCTTGTTCAAGTAAGAACAACACCAAGCACCGGTCCACCCACATATCAAATTATCAAAGTATCGAACGCGAATCATATGAACGTGATGAAAACTAGCTTGACGATATTCCCATGTGTCCTCGGGAGCGCTTTTCCTTATATAAGAGTTTGTTCCGGCTTGTCCTTCGCTACAAAAAGGATTGGGCCACCTTTCTGCACTTTATTTACTTTTGTTACTTGTTGCTCGTTACAATTTATCTTATCACAAAACTATCTGTTACCACTTATTTCAGTACTTGCAGAGAATACCTTGCTGAAAACCGCTTATCATTTCCTTCTGCTCCTCGTTGGGTTCGACACTCTTACTTATCGAAAGGACTAGATAGATCCCCTATACTTGTGGGTCATCAAGACTCTTTTCTGGCGCCCCTGCCGGGGAGTGTAGCACCTTTGGTAGGTGGAATTTGGTAAGGAAAAATTTATATAGTGTGCTGAAATTTACTGTCACTTGCTACTATGGAAAGTAATTCTCTGAGGGGCTTGTTCGGGGTATCTTCACCCCTTCCAGTAGAGCAAAGAGTTGCTCCTCAACCCACTGAACCTATTGAAAATGAAACTCCTTTTGAATTTCCTTCGGGTATGATGGAAAAACTGCTAGCTAACCCTTTTACAGGAGATGGAACAAAGCATCCTGATGAGCACTTAATATATGTGGATGAAGTTTGTGGATTATTTAAGCTTGCAGGTATACCCGATGATGTTGCTAAGAAGAAGGTCTTCCCTTTATCTTTGAAGGGAGATGCATTGATATGGTATAGGCTATGTGATGATATGAAATCATGGAACTATAAAAGATTGAAATTGGAATTTCATCAAAAGTATTACCCTATGCATCTTGTTCATCGTGATCACAATTATATATATAATTTCTGGCCTCGCGAAGGAGAAAGCATTGCTCAAGATTGGGGGAGGCTTAAATCAATGTTATATTCATGCCCCAATCATGAGCTCTCGAGAGAAATAATTATGCAAAGTTTTTATGCTCGGCTTTCTGAAAACAATCGCACCATGCTCGATACTTCTTGTGCTGGATCTTTTATGATGAAGACTATTGAATTCAGATGGAATTTATTGGATAGAATTAAACGCAACTCCGAAGATTGGGACCTCGACGAAGGTAAGGAGTCAGGTATGACACCTAAGTTTGATTGTGTTAAATCTTTTATGGACAACGATATTTTCTGTAAGTTTAGCACTAAATATGGACTTGACTCTGAGATAGTAGCTTCTTTCTGTGAATCTTTTGCTACTTATGTTGATATCCCTAAGGAGAAGTGGTTTAAATATCATTCTCCCATAGAAGTAAAAGTAGCTGCACCTATTAAAGTTGAAGAAAAGACTGTCACTTATAATGATCCTATTGTTCCTACTTCTTATGTTGAGAAACCACCCTTCCCTGTTAGAATAAAGGATCATGCTAAAGCTTCAACTGTTGTTCATAAAAGCAATATTAGAACTTATACACCCCCTGAGCAAGTTAAAGTAGAACCTAATATTGCTATTGTTAAAGATCTCTTGTCTGATAATATTGATGGGCATGTTATTCAGTTCGAAGGTGAAACTGCTAGAATTGCTAAACCTTGTGCTAAAGATAAACATAGACCTGTGGTAGGCGTGCCTGTTATTTCTGTTAAAATAGGAGATCATTGTTATCATGGCTTATGTGATATGGGTGTGAGTGCTAGTGTTATACCGCATACTTTATACGAATAAATTAAGAATGAAATTGCACCTGCTGAGTTAGAAGGTATTGATGTCACAATTAAACTTGCCAATAGAGATACTATTTCACCAATTGGAATTGTTAGAGATATTGAAGTCTTGTGTGGGAAAACTAAATATCCTACTGATTTTGTTGTTCTTACTTCTCCGCAAGATAGCTTTTGTCCCATTATATTTGGTAGACCCTTCTTAAACACTGTTAATGCTAGGATAGATTGCGAAAAGAATGTTGTTACTATTGGCTTGGATGATATGGTTCATGAGTTTAATTTCTCTAAATTTAGTAAACAACATCGTGAGGAAGAATTACCTAGTAAGGATGAAATTATTGGTCTTGCTTCTATTGCCGTACCTCCTAGTGATCCTTTAGAACACTATTTGCTAGACCATGAAAATGATATGTTCATGAATGAAAGAAGGGAAATAGATGAAGTATTCTTTAAACAGGAACCTATTCTGCAACACAATTTACCTGTTGAAATTTTAGGGGATCCCCCTCCACCCAAGGGTGATCCCGTATTTGAGCTTAAACCGTTGCCTGATAATCTTAAATATGCTTATCTTGATGAAAAGAAGATATATCCTGTTATTATTAGTGCTAACCTTACAGAGCATGAAGAAGAAAGATTATTGAAAACTTTGAAGAAGCATCGTGCTGCTATTGGATATACTCTTGATGATCTTAAGGGCATTAGTCCCACTCTATGTCAACATAAAATATATTTGGAAGCAGATGCCAAACCAGTTCGTGATCCTCAATGATGTTTGAATCCTAAAATGAAATAAGTGGTAAGAAAAGAAATACTCAAGCTTCTGGAGGCAGGGTATAATTTATCCCGTTGCTGATAGTCAGTGGGTAAGTCATGTCCATTGTGTCCCTAAGAAGGGAGGTATTACTGTTGTTCCTAATGATAAAGATGAATTGATCCCACAAAGTTTTATTACAGGTTATAGGATGGCAATTTATTTCCGCAAATTAAATAAAGCTACTAAGAAAGATCATTACCCCTTACCTTTTATTGATCAAATGCTAGAAAGATTATGCAAACATACACACTATTGCTTTCTAGATGGTTATTCTGGTTTTTCTCAAATACCTGTGTCAGCTAGAGATCAATCAAAGACTACTTTTACATGCCCTTTTGGTACTTTTGCTTATAGACGCATGCCTTTTGGTTTATGTAATGCACCTGCTACCTTTCAAAGATGCATGATGGCTATATTCTCTGACTTTTGTGAAAAGATTTGTGAGGTTTTCATGGACGACTTTTCCATCTATGGTTCCTCTTTTGATGATTGCTTGAGCAATCTTGATCGAGTTTTACAGAGATGTGAAGAAACTAATCTTGTCTTGAATTGGGAAAAGTGCCACTTTATGGTTAATAAAGGTATTGTCTTGGGGCATAAAGTTTCTAAAAGAGGTATTGAAGTTGATAAAGCCAAGGTCGATGCTATTGAAAAGATGCCATGTCCCAAGGACATCAAAGGTATAAGAAGTTTCCTTGGTCACGCCGGATTTTACAAGAGGTTCATTAAGGACTTCTCAAAAATTTCCCGGCCTCTGACTAATTTATTGCAAAAAGATATACCATTTGTCTTTGATGATGATTGTGTATAAGCATTTGAAACACTTAAGAAAGCATTAGTCTTTGCACCTGTTGTTCAGCCACCTGATTGGAATTTACCCTTTGAAATTATGTGTGATGCTAGTGATTATGTTGTAGGTGATGTTCTAGGGCAAAGAGTTGATAAGAAATTAAATGTTATTCATTATGCTAGTAAGACTCTAGACAATGCTCAAAGAAATTATGCTACTACTGAAAAGGAGCTTTTAGCAGTTGTATTTGCTTGTGATAAGTTCAGACCTTATATTGTTGATTCTAAAGTAACTATTCACACTGATCATGCTGCCATTAAATACCTTATGGAAAAGAAAGATGCTAAACCGATACTTATTAGATGGGTTCTCTTGCTACAAGAATTTGATTTGCATATTGTTGATAGGGAAGGAGCTGGAACCCCGTTGCAGACAACTTGTCTAGGTTAGAAAATATTCTTGATGACCCACTACCTATTAATGATAGCTTTCCTGATGAACAATTAAATGTTATAAGTACTTCTCGTAGTACTCCATGGTATGCTGATTATGCTAATTATATTGTTGCTAAGTTTATACCACCTAGCTTCACGTACCAGCAAAAGAAAAAGTTTTTCTATGACTTGAGACATTACTTTTGGGATGACCCACATCTTTATAAAGAAGGAGTAGATGGTGTTATTAGACGTTGTGTACCTGAGCATGAACAGGAACAGATCCTACACAAGTGTCACTCCGAGTCTTATGGAGGACACCACACTGGAGATAGAACTGCACATAAGGTATTGCAATCTGGTTTTTATTGGCCTACTCTCTTCAAGGATGCCCGTAAGTTTGTCTTATCTTGTGATGAATATCAAAGAATTGGTAATATTAGTAGACGTCAAGAAATACCTATGAATTATTCACTCGTTACTGAACCATTTGATGTTTGGGGCTCTGATTATATGGGACCTTTTCCTGCCTCTAATGGATATACTCATATTTTAGTTGTTGTTGATTACGTTACTAAGTGGGTAGAAGCTATTCCAACTAGTAGCGCTGATCATAACACTTCTATTAAAATGCTTAAGGAAGTTATTTTCCCAAGGTTTGGAGTCCCTAGATATTTAATGACTGATGGTGGTTCACACTTTATACATGGTGCTTTCCGTAAAATGCTTGCTAAATATGATGTTAATCATAGAATTGCATCCCCTTATCACCCTCAGTCTAGTGGTCAAGTAGAGTTGAGCAATAGAGAGCTCAAATTAATTTTGCAAAAGACTATTAATAGGTCTAGAAAGAATTGGTCCAAGAAACTTGATGACGCATTATGGGCTTATAGAACTGCATACAAAAATCCTATGGGTATGTCTCCGTATAAAATGGTTTATGGAAAAGCATGTCACTTACCTCTCGAACTAGAACATAAGGCGTATTGGGCTATTAAAGAGCTCAACTATGATTTTAAACTTGCCGGTGAGAAGAGGTTATTTGACATTAGCTCACTTGATGAATGGAGAACCCAAGCTTATGAAAATGCCAAGTTGTTTAAAGAAAAAGTTAAAAGATGGCATGACAAAAGGATACAAAAGCGTGAGTTTAATGTAGGTGATTATGTATTGCTTTACAACTCTCGTTTAAGATTTTTTGCAGGCAAACTTCTCTCTAAATGGGAAGGCCCCTATGTTATCGAAGAGGTCTATCGTTCCGGAGCCATAAAGATCAACAACTTCAAGGGCACAAATCGAAGGTTGTAAACGGTCAAAGAATCAAACATTATATTTCAGGTAATCCCATAAATGTTGAAACCAATATTATCGAAACCGTAACCACGGAGGAATACATAAGGGACACCTTCCAGACCGTTTCAGACTCCGAAAAGGAATAGGTATGTGGTACGGTAAGGTAAACCGACTCCAAAACAATTTTTAAGGCAATATTTCTCCATTTTGGAATATTTAGAAAAATAGGAAAATAAGTAGCAGTCCGGGAAGGACACGAGGGTGGTGGGTGCGCCCTACCCCTCTTGGCGCGCCCCCTACCTCGTGAGCACCTCGTGTGCCTTCCGGACTCTGTTTTCTTGCACGATACGTATTTTGGATGGTAAAAATTCATTATATAGCCTCTCGAAGGTTTTGACTCCCGTATCACGCAAACCTCCTTTGTTCTTGTTTCGAGCTATTTTCTGTCAGGGTTTTCCAGGCTAGGCATCATGTCGTCTCCCTCCTCCAACAATGGTGACAACGATGCTTGGCTAATGAAGATAGATCTGAAGAGGGAAGAACCCACGAGGGTCAACAAGGATGAAAGGATCAAGAAGGCCACGGAGGATCAAGCTCCAGCAGCAAAAGACATCCTTCAAATTGATCATAACCTTCTTACCCCAACTGAGATCGAAGCTTTCAAGATGATTGAGTTAGCTCGTATACAAAACAAGTATCTCACATAAGAAAATATTTTGTTGAAGGAGCATATTGTCGCACTCAAGGGCATTATTTGCAAGCTGGAGGACCTCTTACGCTCGATGTGCGATTATCCGTTACCTCCACCTTCTTCACCGACAAAGGAGATATAATCACATGGGTATGGGCACTCCCCTTGGCAACTGCCAAGCTTGGGGGAGGTGCCCCGGTATTGTATCACAATCACAACTCCTATCTTTACCGTTTTTTTCTCAGTTCGATCCTATTAGTAGTATCTTGATCTAGTAGAATAAAGTTTATGGCATGATCTAGTTTTGAGTTTGCTTTATGATCTTTCTTTGTAATCGAGTCCGTGAGCTATATATAATAAAGATTAGTGTTGAGTCAAGGGCTTGATTATTTTGCCATGATCTTGGGTGAATAAAAGAAAAGAGAAAAAGAATAAAAAGAAACAAAAAGTTCATATTGATCTTATTGAGAGTAATGACTTCACATAGAAAGAGTATGATGAGTAAAAGTTGTTGGGAGTTGGCACACATAGCTTTGGTCATCGTTGCAATTAGTAGGAAGTAATAAGGAAAGAGAGGTTTCACATATAGATATATTATCATTGATATCTTTTATGATTGGGAGCACTCATTAAAATATGACATGCTAAAGAGTTGATGTTGGACAAGGAAGACAACGTAATGAGTTATATCTTTCTTATATTTGAGATAAAGTATGTTGTCATGGATCCTCTAACTTGTTGAGCTTTCCTTTCCCCCTCATGCTAGCCAAATTCTCAGCACCAAGTAGAAATACTACTTGTGCTTCCAAATACCCTTAAACCAGTTTTCCCATGAGAGTCCACCATATCTACCTATGGATTGAGTAAGATCCTTCAAGTAAGTTGTCATCGGTGCAAAGCAATAAAAATTGCTCTAAATAAGTATGATTGATTGGTGTGGAAGAAATAAGCTTTATACGATCTTGTGATGTGGAAGTAATAAAAGCGACAGACTGCATAATAAAGGTTCATATCACAAGGGGCAATATAAAGTGACGTTCTTTCGCATTGAGATTTTGTGCATCCAACCATAAAAGCGCATGGCAACCTCTGCTTCCCTCTGCGAAGGGCCTATTCTTTATTATTATCTTCTACCATATGCAAGAGTCATGGTGATATTCACCTTTCCTTTTTCATTTTATCCTTCGGCAAGCTCAGCATGTTGGAAAGAACATGATATATATATCTAATTGGATGTAGGGGAGCATGAACCATTATTGTTGACATTACCCTTGAGGTAAAAGGTTGTGGGGCAAAACTATAAGCCCCTATCTTTCTCTGTGTCCGATTAAAACTCCGTAACCACAAGTATTGCGTGAGTGTTAGCAATTATGGAGGACTAAATGATAGTTGAGTATGTGGACTTGCTTTTTAGCTCTGACATAGACTCTTTCTGATGTTATGATAAATTGCAATTGCTTCAATGACTGAGATTATAGTTTGTCGGAGCCCAATAAGGTTTATGATTTATACTTTTGCATTGTGAATAGATCATCACTTGAACATAAGTAATCATATGACAAAATCTATATATCTTGCTGTTATGAGAATAATCATGATGCCTTCATGTCCATATTTTATTTTTATCGACGCCTCTACCTCTAAACATGAGGACATATTTATTGTTATCGGCTTTTCGCTTGAGGACAAGCGAGGTCTAAGCTTGGGGGAGTTGATACGTCCATTTTGCATCATGCTTTTATATCGATATTTATTGCATTATGGACTGTTATTTCACTTTATGTCACAATACTTATGGCTATTCTCTCTTATTTTACAAGGTTTACATAAGGAGGGAGAATGCCGGCAGCTGGAATTCTGGGCTAGAAAAGGAGCAAATATTAGAGACCTATTCTGTGCAAGTCCAAAAGTCCTGAAACTTCACGGAACATCTTAAAATAAATAAAGAAAAATCCTCGGCAAAGACGAAGGCCAGGGGGCCCACACCCTGCTCACGAGGGCGGGGCGCCCCCCCTCCTAGGGCGCACCCCCTACCTCGTGGGCCCCCTGGTGGCTCTCCGACGTCCATCTTCTCCTATATGAGGTCTTTCGATGAGAAAAAAAATAAAAGGAACTTTTCGGAACGAGACTCCGCCGCCACGAGGCGGAACCTTGGCGGAACCAATCTAGAGCTCCGGCAGAGCTGTTCTGCCGGGGATACTTCCCTCCGGGAGGGGGAAATCATCACCATCGTTATCACCAACGCTCCTCTCATCGAGAGAGGGCAATCTCCATCAACATCTTCACCAGCACCATCTCATCTCCAAACCCTAGTTCATCTCTTGTATCCAATTCTTGTCTCCAAGTCCGGGATTGGTACCTGTGGGTTGCTAATAGTGTTGATTACTCCTTGTAGTTGATGCTAGTTGGTTTATTTGGTGGAAGATCATATGTTCAGATCCTATATGCATATTATTACCCCTCTGATTATGAACATGAATATGCTTTGTGAGTAATTACGTTTGTTCCTGAGGACATGGGAGAAGTCTTGCTATTAGTAGTCATGTGAATTTGGTATTCGTTTGATATTTTGATGAGATGTATGTTGTCTCTCCTCTAGTGGTGTTATGTGAACGTCGACTACATGACACTTCACCATTATTTGGGCCTAGAGGAAGGCATTGGGAAGTATTAGGTAGATGATGGGTTGCTAGAGTGACAGAAGCTTAAACCCTAGTTTATGCGTTGCTTCGTAAGGGGCTGATTTGGATCCATATGTTTCATGCTATGGTTAGGTTTACCTTAATACTTTTGTTGTAGTTGTGGATGCTTGCAATAGAGGTTAATCATAAGTGGGTTGTTTGTCCAAGTAAGGGCAGCACCCAAGCACCGGTCCACCCACATACCAAATTATCAAAGTACCGAACGTGAATCATATGAACATGATGAAAACTAGCTTGACGATAATTCCCATGTGTCCTCGGGAGCGCTTTACATCATATAAGAGTTTGTCCAGGCTTGTCCTTTGCTACAAAAAGGATTGGGCCACCTTGCTGCACTTTATTTAATTTTGTTACTTGTTGCTCGTTACAATTTATCTTATCACAAAACTATTTGTTACCACTTATTTCAGTACTTGCAGAGAATACCTTGCTGGAAACCGCTTATCATTTCCTTCTGCTCCTCGTTGGCGCCTTTGGTAGGTGGAATTTGGTAAGGAAAAATTTATATAGTGTGCTGAAATTTACTGTCACTTGTTACTATGGAAAGTAATCCTTTGAGGGGCTTGTTCGGGGTATCTTCACCCCAACCAGTAGAGCAAAGAGTCGCTCCTCAACCTACTGAACCTACTAAAAATGAAAATGTCTGCTTTGAAATTCCTTCGGGTATGATAGAAAAACTGCTAGCTAATCCTTTTGCAGGAGAGGAACAACGCATCCTGATGAGCACTTAATATATGTGGATGAAGTTTGTGGATTATTTAAGCTTGAGGTGTATGCGGAGATGTTATTTAGAAGAAGGTCTTCCCTTTATCTTCAAAGGAAGATGCATTGACATGGTATATGCTATGTGATGATACGGGGTCATGGAACTACAAACGATTGAAATTGGAATTTCATCAAACGTTTTATCCTATGCATCTTGTTCATCGTGATCGCAATTATATATATATAATTTTTGGAATCGTGAAGGAGAAAGCATCGCTCAAACTTGGGGGAGGCTTAAATCAATGTTATATTCATGCCCCAGTCATGAGATCTCAAGAGAAATGATTATTCAAAATTTATATGCTCGTCTTTCTGATAACAATCGCACCATGCTCGATACTTCTTGTGCTAGCTCTTTTATGACGAAGACTATTGAATTCAAATGGGATTTATTGGAAAGAATTAAATGCAACTCTGAAGATTGGGACCTCGACGAAGGTAAGGAGTCAGGTAAGTCACCTAAGTTTGATTGTGTTAAATCTTTTATGGATACCGATGTTTTTCGTAAATTTAGCACTAAATATGGACTTGACTCTGAGATAGTAGCTTCTTTCTGTGAATCTTTCGCTACTCATGTTGATCTCCCTAAGGAAAAGTGGTTTAAATATCATCCTCCCATAGAAGTAAAAGTAGCTGCACTTATTAAAGTTAAAGAAAAGACTATCACTTATAATGATCCTATTGTTCCTACTGCTTATGTTGAGAAACCACCTTTTCCTGTTAGGATAAAAGATCATGCTAAAGCTTCAACTGTGGTTCGTAAAAGCAATATTGGAACTTATACACCTCCTGAGCAAGTTAAAGTTGAACCTAATATTGCTATTGTTAAAGATCTCTTGTCTGATAATATTGTTGGGCATGTTATTTATTTCTATGATGAAACTGCTAGAATTGCTAAACCTTGTGCTAAAGATAAACCTAGACCTGTGGTAGGCATGCCTGTTATTTCTGTTAAAATAGGAGATCATTGTTATCATGGCTTATGTGATATGGGTGCCAGTGCTAGCGCTATACCTCATGACTTATACAAAGAAATTATGCATGATATTGCACCTGCTGAGATAGAAGATATTGATGTCACAATTAAACTTGCCAATAGAGATACTATTTCACCAATGGGAATTGTTAGAGATGTTGAAGTCTTGTGTGGGAAAACTAAATATCCTGCTGATTTTCTTGTTCTTGGCTCCCCACAAGATGTTCTTGGCTCCCCACAAGATAGCTTTTGTCCCTTTATATTTGGGAGACCCTTCTTGAACACAGTTAATGCTAAGATAGATTGCAAAAAGGATGTTGTTACTATTGGTTTAGGTGATATGTCTCATGAATTTAATTTCTCTAAATTTCGTAGACAACACCGTGAAGAGGAATTGCCTAGTAAAGATGAAATTGTTGGTCATGCTTCTATTGCCGTACCTCCTAGTGATCCTTTAGAACAGTATTTGCTAGACCATGAAAATGATATGTTTATGAATGAAAGAAGGGAAATAGATGAAGTATTCTTTAAACAGGAATCCATCCTAAAACACAATTTGCCTGTTGAAATCCTAGGGGATCCTCCTCCACCCAAGGGTGATCCCGTGTTTGAGCTTAAACTGTTACCTGATACTCTTAAATATGCTTATCTTGATGAGAAAAAGATATATCCTGTTATTATTAGTGCTAACCTTTCAGAGCATGAAGAAAAGAGATTATTGAAAATTCTGAAGAAGCACCGTGCTGCTATTGGATATACTCTTGATGATCTTAAGGGCATTAGTCCCACTCTGTGTCAACACAAAATAAATTTGGAGGAAGATGCCAAACCAGTTCGTGATAATCAACGACGGCTGAATCCTAAGATGAAGGAAGTGGTAAGAAAGGAAATACTAAAGCTTCTCGAGGCAGGTATAATTTATCCAGTTGCTGATAGTCAGTGGGTAAGTCCTGTCCATTGTTTCCCTAAGAAGGGAGGTATTACTGTCGTTCCTAATGATAAAGATGAGTTGATCCCACAAAGAATTATTACAGGTTATAGGATGGTAATTGATTTCCACAAATTAAATAAAGCTACTAAAAAGATCATTACCCCTTACCTTTTATCGATCAAATGCTAGAAAGATTATCCAAACATACACATTTTTGCTCTCTAGATGGTTATTCTGATTTCTCTCAAATACCTGTGTTAGCCAATGATCAATCAAAGACTACTTTTACTTGCCCTTTTGGTAATTTTTCTTATAGACGTATGCCTTTTGGTTTATGTAATGCACATGCTACCTTTCAAATATGCATGGTGGCTATATTCTCTGACTTTTGTGAAAAGATTTGTGAGGTTTTCATGGACGATTTTTCCGTCTATGGATCCTCTTTTGATGATTTCTTAAGCAACCTTGGCCGAGTTTTGCAGAGATGTGAAGAAACTAATCTTGTCTTGAATTGGGAAAAGTGCCACTTTATGGTTAATGAAGGTATTGTCTTGGGGCATAAAGTTTCTGAAAGAGGTATTGAGGTTGATGAAGCCAAGGTTGGTGCTATTGAAAAGATGCAATGTCCCAAGGACATCAAAGGTATAAGAAGTTTCCTTGGTCATGCCGGTTTTTATAGGAGGTTCATTAAGGACTTCTCAAAAATTTCTCGGCCTCTGACTAATTTATTACAAAAAGATATACCATTTGTTTTTTGTGATGATTGTGTAGAAGCATTTGAAATACTTAAGAAAGCATTGATCTCTGCACCTATTGTTCAGCCACCTGATTGGAATTTACCTTTTGAAATTATGTGTGATGCTAGTGATTATGCTGTAGGTGCTGTTCTAGGGCAAAGAGTTGATAAGAAATTAAATGTTATTCAATATGCTAGTAAAACTCTAGACAATGCCCAGAGAAATTATGCTACTACTGAAAAAGAATTGTTAGCAGTTGTATTTGCTTGTGATAAGTTCAGACCTTATATTGTTGATTCTAAAGTAACTATTCACACGGATCATGCTGCTATTAAATATCTTATGGAAAAGAAAGATGCTAAGCCTAGACTTATTAGATGGGTTCTCTTACTACAAGAATTTGATTTGCATATTATTGATAAAAAGGGAGCTGAGAACCCCGTTGCAGACAACTTGTCTAAGTTAGAAAATATGCTTGATGACCCACTACCTATTGATGATAGCTTTCCTGATGAAGAATTAAATGTCATAAATGCTTCTCATACTGCTCCATGGTATACGGATTATGCTAATTATATTGTTGCTAAATTTATACCACCTAGTTTCACATACCAGCAAAAGAAAAAGTTCTTCTTTGATTTGAGGCATTACTTTTGGGAGGACCCACATCTTTATAAAGAAGGAGTAGGTGGTGTTCTTAGACGTTGAGAATGAACAGGAACAGATCCTACGCAAGTGTCACTCCGAGGCTTATGGAGGACACCACGCTGGAGATAGAACTGCACATAAGGTATTGCAATCCGGTTTTTATTGGCCTACTCTCTTCAAGGATGCATTCCCGTAAGTTTGTCTTGTCTTGTGAGGAATGTCAAAGAATTGGTAATATTAGTAGACGTCAAGAAATGCCTATGAATTATTCACTTGTTATTGAACCATTTGATGTCTGGGGCTTTGATTATATGGGACTTTTTCCTGCCTCTAATGGTTATACACATATTTTAGTTGCTGTTGATTACGTTACTAAGTGGGTAGAAGCTATTCCAACTAGTAGTGCTGATCATAACACCTCTATTAAGATGCTTAAAGAATTTATTTTTCCAAGGCTTGGAGTCCCTAGATATTTAATGACCGATGGTGGTTCACATTTTATTCATGGTGCTTTCCGTAAAATGCTTGCTAAGTATGATGTTAATCATAGAATTGCATCTCCTTATCACCCACAGTCTAGTGGTCAAGTAGAATTGAGCAATAGAGAAATCAAATTAATTTTGCAAAAGACTATTAATAGATCTAGAAAGAATTGTCCAAGAAACTTGATGATGCATTATGGGCCTATAGAACTGCATATAAAAATCCTATGGGTATGTCTCCGTATAAAATGGTTTATGGAAAAGCATGTCACTTACCTCTTGAACTAGAACATAAGGCTTATCGGGCTATTAAAGAGCTCAATTATGATTTCAAACTTGCCGGTGAGAAGAGATTATTTGACATTATCTCACTTGATGAATGGAGAACCCAAGCCTACGAAAATGCCAAGTTGTTTAAAGAAAAAGTCAAAGATGGCATGAAAAAAGAATACAAAAGCGTGAGTTTAATGTAGGTGATTATGTATTGCTATACAACTCTCGTTTAAGATTTTTTGCAGGAAAACTTCTTTCTAAATGGGAAGGTCCTTACGTTATCGAGGAGGTCTATCATTCCGGTGCCATAAAAATCAACAACTTCGAAGGCACAAATCCGAAGGTGGTGAACGGACAAAGAATTAAACATTATATCTCAGGTAATCCTATAAATGTTGAAACCAATGTCATTGAAACCGTAACCCCGGAGGAATACATAAGGGACACTTTCTAGAACGTTTCAGACTCCGAAAAGGAATAGGTATGTGATACGGTAAGTAAACCGACTCCAAAAAAGTTCTAATGGCAATTTTCTTCCATTTGGAAATATTTAGAAAAATAGAAAAATAAGAAGCAGTCCGGGAAGGACACGAGGTCTCCACGAGGGTGGAGGGCGCACCCTACCCTATTGGGCGCGCCCCCCTACCTCGCGGGCACCTCGTGTGCTCTCCGAACTACGTTTTCTTACACGTTACGTATTTTGGTCGGTAAAAATTCATTATATAATCTCCTGGAGGTTTTGACTCCCATATCACGCAATTATCCTCTGTTTGTGTTTCGAGCTGTTGCTGCTGCAGATTAGAGCAAGATGTCTTCGCAAGAGTTAGTCGGAGAGAGTCGGGTGTCTCATCCGGCACCGAGATCAATGACAAACAACAATGTTGACCACTTTTGGGCCAGCAACGGAGGAAGAGATGGAGGCCTATTTGAAAATAATAGATACCATGGGGGAACTGCAGAGCTCGGCTATTCCAAACTCGTTTATCCCTTCCAATGTTAGATTTCTTT
>NC_053027.1:451609319-451806021 GCF_003073215.2 Triticum urartu
TTGTATCTATTTTGGATAATGTGCATGGCATGTTGTTCATATCATTAGCCACATCAGTAAGATAAAATAGGAGATGACAAGGTGCAAACGTGGGCTGCTTCACCACACCCTGGATTATAGATCCACAAAAACAAGCATACATATAGGGAGTATTAAGTAATGTGCATGGTATGAATAAGGAATTTGGTTTTACAAGTAAAACTTAGAACTTACGGTTCTTACGAACATGCATTTTGGTAGAAACAGCAAACTAAACAGCATAACTATAGGGAGTATGAGCAAATTAAACAGTAGTTGAGGATAAAAGCTTTAGAAGGACTGACTTACATTAACAGTTAACACCGACTTTATAATGCCCTTCTCCATGTGAAGGGAAGGATAACTCAAGAATTTCAGCACAAAATCTTCTTCATAAGCATTGCCTGTACTCTACATTTTGTAGAGAGTACTTATAGATATGATAATACTGGAAGGGATAGAGGGTAATGAAGATAAGATGCAGATTGATGCTACATAATCAACTACCAATCCCTGGAAGTACAAGCGTTACAGGACAAAATGTACTGACAAGAGCAATGGGCTACACTTCTGCACTGGCATTGTCTGTGTATTCTACTTGTTGGTAAGATTAAATATAGATCTGATCTTTTTTAGTAAATGGTGGGCGAGGGAGATAAGATGCAGAATGCTACAAAATGAACCAATCCCTCTTCCCATAATACAAGAGTGTTTTGAACACTGGTGTACTGTACAAAACGTTCTTATATTATGGGACAGAGGGAGTAGCTGTTAATGTAAGTACAGTGATAGACCATGTTCAGTCCTTACAAGAGGACTGCAGAGCTAAAACTCTTCAAAAGCATTGGGTTGATTCTAAATTTATGTAAGAGTCCATACGGATCTTATAATGTCCAACAAATGGACGATTACGAGGCTAACATGTGCAGTGATGCTACATAATCAAACAACTATGAAAGTAAGTATGGTCATACAGGGCAAGAGGTACTCACAAGAGCAATGCAGTGTGCAGTATAGTTGCGAGATTCTGTGGTCCCTTGAGAACGAATGTTCTTCTGCTAACAGTTTTCGTACAAGTGAGAAATTAAGCCAAATGCAGAAATGTAGTTCAAATTGTGATGTGATATCATAGACAGTACCTTACGCTGCAGCCGAGACCAATGTGTAACAAGATCATTCCAGTCACCGTCGGATAAATGTAGCACCGGAGACTTTACAGAAATTTTGTTCAGAGGCTTGCCATCGAAGTGCGCTTGCCTCAGGTAGGAACGATACTTCATCAATGAGTGCTTGAAAAGCGCAACCAACCCTTGCTCGTCATCACAATCCAGTTTGCTCCTCGCCTATTTAAAAGAATGAAATCTTGTGTCTTCTGTCAGCAGAAACATATGCAGTAATGACCATGAATAACATTAGTACATTACTTACGCGTAAGTTGCGGACGAAGACTAGAAATTGTTCTGTGTCTGCGGTATAATCTTTCCATGAAGGAAAGATGCGCACAAAGTTCCTGACAACAACATAAGCTTCATCTTCTAAACTGGGAAGAAATGGAACAGGGGTCCTATTTGCTGTAATTGGGGCTCTCTCTGGTTTGAAAAGGGATTTGGCAACTGGATTTGGTGTACTCTTTGCTGGAATGGGGGTTTTGCATCGTACAGCTGGTGCTATGTCAACTGGCATAATCATACTGTTTGCTGCAGTTGGGGTCTGCTGAGTTGGGGCATCAGAAATGACAAGTGTAGTAGGGCTAGAGTCTGCTAGAGTTGGGGTATTTTGTGGGTCAGGTGATATTGCAACTACACCTAATGGGCTATTTGATTTATCAGGTGCCACTACCTTTTCCAAATACTTTGCTTGTGCTCCTCCACGATCAGCAATCGCCCTCTTCCTTTTGAACGTCTGATACACAAGAACAACATTTGAATGGATAAATATGGTATGATGACAGATGGAATATGTACTGAAAATGGATAGGCAGGGCATATTCACATACACAATGTGTAAACTAAGCTAATGGCAGTTCAACAAAGTAGAAGCAATGCAAAGCATCAGTTGCAAGATATGTGCGAGCAATGTAACCTTGGAAAGTTAGAGCAAGTACCTTGATGGGTGAATAAGATAGGGCATCTTCCTCTGACTCCTCCACTAGGGAGCTACATTGACTTAGGTCTCCCTCTAGCTCAGAATCACTGTTAGGATAATATTCTGAGCATGAACCTGTAGGTGGAGAGCGTTTGCGTTGCATTGCATTGCATCCAGACTTGATTTCAGTCCCTTAATGCCAAGTTTGACAACCATGGCATTGTTCTTCTTTATTCTTTTCATGCACGCAAGCTCATAATCATTATGATGCTGTTCAGAATATGAGATTCATGAAAACATAAAAAGTAGTCAGATTATCTATGGAATGCATTGCGGATTCAACTCGGAGAGTGTCTCCCTATAAACCCCAGCATATGCAAAGTTCACCTCCCCAACCATGCTGACCAGACCACACACAGAAATACAAACCCCTTATGTCTCTATAACAGGCAGGCACACATTTCAAAACTGAAGTAACAACATTAGAATCATATGCAATTCATATTTGAACAAATAAACTAAGCAATTATGAGTGGCGTAATGTTTAGCTTCAAGGGTGGAGTGTTGGTAGTGCGACACAAAGCAAGTAGGCATATTGTATTCCATGTAAAAGATCGAAACCTATGTAAAAGCTAGAAATGACACTTTCTTTCTATACAATCAGTGTTCATTACCCACACATGATGGAAGAGATCACATAGAGAAATACTATTCACTCATGTCTACGGTTCCAGTATTTAGAAACAGGGTGGTCCACCCTAAAACAATATTGACAACAAATATGACAAGGCAAGCATAGATATAGTGAATCAATCATTTACTTGTGAGCTTACTAGGACAAGTATGCAGAATTGTAACTGCAGTAAGAGACCGTCCAAAATCTGAATGAAGAAGTTTGTCTAGCACTTATTGTTTGCAACTAATCGACGTGAATAATTGGATATTATATCGAATGAGTAAGAAAGACAAGTAAAATTGTCAACAAACCTGGCTTGTAGTAGTAATCTGGGTCAATGTCACTACGACCAACAATCCAAAATGACTAGTTTCTGTTTCGAGGGCCAGAATTTTGAAAACCCTGTGAACTTTAGAGGTACTAAAGATTACCAAAATACATCTGAACCATTAAGTGTAGGTAGCACTGAGCACACAACAAACCCTAATGACAGTCCTGCCTAATGAGTAATGAATCAATTAGAAAATGGGTGATGAGGAGTGGCTGTTGAGTGTTGAGGACGTATCTCAGGATAAATCGGGTTGGCTTGGTGGGTGCTGCACGCCTGAGCCCTGAACGGACTGGGAAGGTAGGCACGGCAGCGTGCCCGGGCAGCGGTGACGCTGTTGGGCGAGCGGCTCCTGGCCTCCTGTTAGTTCGGCGTCTCCTCCTAGAGTCATGCCGTCCGGGGACAGAAAGTCGCCGGCGAGGCAGGCGGCTGGGGGCGAGTAGAGATCGGAAGCGCGCAGCAGAACAGAGGGGAATCGGGGCCTGGGACGACCCGAAATCCCAGGGTGGGCCGGCCCACCATGGGCACGCTGTAGAGATACACACCCGAGCGGCGAACATGCATTTTCGAAACTAATTTAGGAACATTTAGCTGACCAATTAAACAACTCTGTTTTAATAATATTAGATTCGTATTTGAACAACTAAGCTTGTTTAGCTTGATGGGTGGAGCACTGTTATTATGACACGAAGCACATATTCTGATCGTATAGTGATCATAAAAGGGGGAAACTCTAAGCATATTTTTTTAGCAAAAGAGGGTTTCCCCTCCGATTTCTATTAAAGAAACCACCACGGAACCAACATGATCAATTAAACCCTAAGTATGATCAATTAAACTGTATTATGGCTGTGCCATGGCAGATTTGAAGCTGCAAACCGGAGAAATGATATTTAGCATACATTGTTTGCTTCGAACTAAGAACTAAATTCTAAGAGCCGAAAAGAAAGTAGAGTAACCAAATTAAGATCTATTTTCTGGTTGAGATCAAAAGGTTGAGGAGATATGAAGTACCACCTCTCTTGCGGTGCCGTGTAGGCATCGGGGGTGCGATGGCTGTCGGTGGCGTTGAAGCAGATATGTGATGGTAGACGGGTGCATCAGGGGATAAGTCCCGTTGCGGTGGAAGAGAAGGTCGTGTGAGCGGCCCCGGCAAAGAGGACGACGGCACCGATGAAGCGAGAGGACGCGATGCAAGGCTATTGGTCCGTTGCCGTGGATGAGAAACGTCCATCTCTAGCAGTGGATGACGTGGTCTTGGTAGGCGCTCCGGCATGGTGGAGGACGGTGGCGATGGATGTGGTGGAGGACGGTGGCGATGGATGAGGTGGTGGACGGAGGCTGGGGTGGGGGTGGGGGGTTCTAGCGCGGACGGTGTATGAATGGGAAAATGGAGGGAGAGGTACGGGGAACCATGTTTTTGGGACGCGCCTGTCTGAAATATGGGAAATTTATGAACTTAGCCCCCGTTTAAAATTTGGACGCCTCGTCGGTTGGGGATAGGACGGTAATCTCGCATCTCGCCAATATTTTCCCAGAGCGATTTCAAGCGAGGAGAGGGTGGTTGCCACCCATGGTTGGCGCCCATGGTGTATGAACGGGGCTGAGAGGTGGGGCGGTTGTGTCACGTCTAATTGAAGTTACTAACCTACCCCTATTTAAAGCAGTGGAAATTGGGCCGATGGATTGTCCGTGTAATGGGTAGACAGTAATTTCCATCTCCCAAACACTTGGCTTCGGGCAGCCGACGTGGGAGTGGACAGTTTGCTGCTTCTTTCGAATTTTGGGACAATAAGCATCCACGTTTACCCTGGCAACTAAATTCGAATCCATTTTGTATTCCTATATGAATCTTTATAAATCATTCTATGTGTTTTTATATATCTTCAAAAGGACGACAAAGATGTATTCCACTGTCATATATGAATATGGTTTACAAATGCCGATACTCAAATTCAGAAACTAGAATCCAGTTTAAGGTGAATTCAAATATTTGGAACACTTCATGTCCAACTCAAATGTCACACGCAGCATAATGTGTACTCCCAGTTAGATATGTACACAAGAGATGTATCAAGATTCAAATACCGAGTCAATCAACCAAGAATGTACATAACTAACAGACATATAAACACTTATAGAGTATATGGATCAATAATATCAACTAACATACATAAGCCATGCCGCTGTACTTTTTTTGGCTACAACAACATCCTTTTTTTAGCCAGCATCTTGGCCCTTTCCGTTGCGTGCCACTTATGGTCCATCTATACTACTACTATTGCTGAATGCACATTCAGCCCGATTGGCATATTTGTAGGTCTGGCACAGCAATCCAAATGAAATGTCTCCGAGTCTTATTAATTAATACATACTTGTGCTCAAATAAAATTACAAACCAAAAAACAAAAATAATAATTATTACATGATCTCTAAAACAAATGGTTTGATTGATTACATGACAGTTGTGGGATGATGCAACGTCCATGGGGACCTCGCTCTTTGATGCAACGTCCATGGGGACCTCGCTCAATTATTACATGAACTCTAGAGCATCAGCAGTTTGCAATTCATAATGCACGATTGAGCCGGTGCCACTGCTGTGGGATGATGCAACGTCCATGGGGACCTCGCTCTTTGATCTTGGGCTAACCTGTTTTGCCATTAAAGTTCCGATTGGATTCAGAAAAGTTGAAGTTAGCAAAACATCTCAAGTGGGAGTTATAACAGCAAACCAGTTAAACAAACAAGGAATTAAAGAGTTTCAATTGGATGCTGAAAAGTAGTTATTAACATCATTGTAACCCGCTGTTGCAGCAGCAAAGCAGTTAAACAAACAAGTAGATATTTAAGTTAAGGCAAACAGGTAATTCTTAACAGTAAGTATCAAACACATAGATATGCGTAGTCTACAATATGATTAACAAGTTGTGCCATTATGTAATCAGTAGCAAACTAAATTAATCCAAGCAACGTAATTGAACAATTTTGCAATAAGTTGCTAACTAAAATTCTGAGAAGCGGGTAACTGAACTTATGCTAGTTCTTTGTACAGGCACACTGCAACTTCTTTTTCGCTTACAAGGTTGTACGAAGGAGTCCATGGCATCAATTTCTTGGATACGCAGTCCCAATACTTCTTTCTTCCCACACTGCATCGGTAAGTCGAATGGTTAATCTGGTAAGATGGTGCGTCCTTGATATGTTATATGAGGACGTGTAGTCAGACTAGTTGTAGCCAAACACATCACACTGGCTTTTACTGTATATTTCATGCGATTACTTTTGGCATATCGAGATCTAAGCAATCTACAATAGGATGAAAAGACCAGAATCCTTCACATTATTGGCGAACTCAGTTCATAGAAACAAGCAATTCAACCATTCTATGGGTAAATCAAAAGCGCCACTGGAATATTTTACACTATCCAATCATAGACACAAAAAGGGGCGACGCCACCATAGGGGCTGGTATGGGCGGCCGCCTCAGGTGGCTGGAAAGTGTGCACCTAGTTTGAGTCGTCCAGGTTGGCCCACGCTAGTTTTGTTCGTCCCAACGCATGAGCAGGCAATGTAAAAAATGAAGAAAAATGTTTCAATTTGGATGGGCCAATAACATAAGTGCAAGGTAGGCCCTATAGCAGGCTCGTGGCCCAAACGAGCACCTCCCATATCGATGACAACAGGAAAAATCCCAATTCATTCGCTCCAGCCTCCAGTCTGGTTCACTCCTAACCTAGCCGCCGCTGGACAGACCGACACAACACTTCCTCGCGCCCTCGTTGGAGGGTGGTCGCCGGGCTTCAAGCGAACGGAAGGACAATAAGATGAAGATCCAACCCTGGGTGTAGCCTGTGTGGGAGGCAGCGGCGGCAGCATGGGCATGGCATCGAGCTTGCGCAAACGGACAGTCGCACCTTGCAAGAGTAGCATGCGCAACGAGTAGGTACATTACATCCCTGATTATATCTAATTCACTCTTCAATTTTTGGCCAATAGTTAAACCTGACGGTGTTGTAAAACTGCTTGTATGTAGGGAATCTATGAGAAAATGAAACCAATTTCTACTTATTTTATAACTCCCCCAATCAATACTAAACTGACTGAATCTGATGTATCTAATCAAGTTTCCGGTGCAAACATACAAGCTCATGTTGTTCTTGAGCCTAACGTGTCTAATGAACAGACTGCTAATGAAGGATTTGATGCAAACATTTTACATGCTCCTGGTGATGAACATATAATGTCTAATGAGGGATCTAATGCAAGAATTTTGCAAGCTCATTGAAGGATTTAGTGTCTAATGATGATCTACTATGTTGAGAGAGACAGAGATTTGCTGGCATTGACGACAAGCAAATTATAGTGCATTTTCATAGCTTGAGGAAACATCGAGGCCATCTACCAGAAAGTCCCCGTATCATGATAACATAGCATAAATACTTTTCTAATCTGTTGTTTGAAACTATTGGCATACTTGTGCAGGATAGGTATATTGATATGCAGTTTGTGCACTGGTTATACGTGCAATTACACTTCGATATTTTCAGCCAGAGAATGAATAATTCAAGCAGGTACAGACCATGTCTGTAGTCCTTGTACACCATGTTGCATTTTGTGTTTTTTGGTGCTTGCATCATTTAGTGTTTATAATCTGAACTACTTTGGATCATTAGCTGGTTTTCAAAGTGCATGTAGCTTCACATTTCTCAAGTTATGTTGATTTCCGGAGTGCAAGTGCCTTCGTATTTTTTAAGTTAAATGTTCGCCCCTGGTAACTTGAATTCGTGGATCAGCCACCGCACACAAATCATACACGAATGCTAGTATGAATTAAATGAAATGCAGGGACTTACGCTAGCTCGTTGTACAGGCTCACTGCAGCTCTGCTTGCGCTTGGGATGTTCCATGTACAAGTCCATGTTACCACTTGCTTGGATGTGCAGGCCCTGTACTCCTTGCACCCCCCTTTGCATTTTTGACACGGCGAATGGTTGATCAAATAATAGGAATCGACCTTGATGTTGTACCGGAGGACAGATACTTACAAGGTTATACAGGTGTGCAGGATGTGTACCAGATCCCGTAGCGTCGTCATGCTTCGCTAAAAAATGGATTTGCTTATTTCAGATGATATCTCCAGAAGAAATAAGAGTTAAAGTCCGAGTTGCATAGGCGTGTAAGCTAAGAGAGCAGTGAAAGGATATCCAAACATCGTCGAAACAATGCACAAGGGAGTGATGTGTGGATACCTAGTTCGGGCCAGTGTTTGGGCATGCTCGCCTAGCTAGAGTGCGGGTCACTTCAGAGCCGTTGAGGGTGATGCGCTGGCGTTGGCTGGCCACGCACGGATGCAGATCTTGAGTGGCAGCGGAGCGCTATGATGCAGTGGACGAGACCGTTGGTGAAGCCCCAACGGCCTCGGGGGCGGAGGTGCGACGATGTGCTCGGTGAAGTAGCCCCGGTGAGCTGGGAATTGCCGTCGGTGAAGCGCACCTAATGCGGTGGAACTCGGTGTCCGTGAGGCATGTCGGTTGCGGCGGCCGACGTTGTCGGTGGACCACCCGGTGCGGTGGACGAGGGCGTAGATGAGGTAGCGCCGGTGCGGTGGTGAAGCGCGACCATCGTCTTCGTCATCGTCGTCCGGCACAGAGGTGGGGAACGGTGGGGAAAGAGATGGGACGAGGGGCGATTCGAGGGTTGGCGGCGAATTAGGGATTTGAGCAATCTGGGCGCGGAAGGGGACGGTGGAGAAGAGAGATTTTGCAGGGCTGGAATTGGGCCGCCAGATATTTCAATCCGAAACGTGGAAGCGCGAAGTTATATTGTCGTCGTCCTTTTTTTGGGGGGGAGGGGGGATGGGTGGCTGGGTGCTATGCGTCCGTCTGACACATGTGACCACCCCGACAGGACTATGCTTCGGTGCCTTAAGGCACCTGCCTTTGTGTCCATGACATGTGGGCCCAAGAGGTGGCTGGCCCACATGTCAGTGACCCAAAGGCAGTTGCCTTTAAGGCACCGAAGCAGCGTCCACCCCGACACGACCCTGGTGTGCCTGGTGCGCCTACATTTGAGAATGCAAACGAATCTTCTTTCATTTGCAAACGAATCTGTATGTATTACCATGCCCGTGTTTTCCTTGCAATAATTAGTCATTCGAAACGAGATACTCCATCCGTTCACTTTTGTAAGTCGTTTCAGACAAGTTAAAATGAACCATTTTGCACATTGTCTGAAATGTCTTCAAGGTCTTATAAAAGTGAACAGAGGGAGTACTATAAATTAATTAATGAGGAGTTATTTGAAAAAAAATTAAACGGTACCCACGCTAACGTGGATTAGAGTGTGTGTCACATAATTAGTTATTTGAATTAGAGTGTGTGTCACGTATTTAGTTAGTTGAATTAGAGTGTGTGTCACGTAGCGATCTCCAATTCTAACG
Organism: Triticum urartu; assembly: GCF_003073215.2. Taxonomy (NCBI): domain Eukaryota; kingdom Viridiplantae; phylum Streptophyta; class Magnoliopsida; order Poales; family Poaceae; genus Triticum; species Triticum urartu. The sequence continues at coordinate 451,618,869 of NC_053027.1, forward strand.
TGGATTTCGCATTTCACTGTATCCACGCTACTTTTTTAATACAAATTCATATGTATATGATGAACACCATGGTAGTGAGAAAACTTTTGGCTGGATTCAAACATATGACCTACAAAATAGCACAACAAACTGAGTCAATGTCAACTTTTCGAAACTTAGTATGGCACGAATTCGAAATAATTACCCGTATGCCTGGTCCTCGGTTCAAATCTTACAATGTACACCGAATTGAAACATCGATATTAAGTCTCGTACTATGTACATTCAAATGTTGTTTTTAGCCCCCCCCCCCTCGCACAAACGCTACATACTTCCTGTATCGGTCAATCTTCCTCTCCTAACCACCTTAGGAAGCTATCGGTTTCCAACACACGTTCATTCTTTCTCTCCATGTTTCGATCTCTAAGTCTCTCAACTACACAATCCCTTTTTCCACTCTGTTACCAAATGTATTTACCTCACACACCCAACATTGCACCCCATGCCGAGCTCTCTCTCTCTCCCCTCTCCCTCTCACCCTCTCGCGCTAAATACATGCATTGCCTATCTAGCCCCCCCCACCTCTCGTGCGCACGCACGCACGTTGTATATCTAGGTCACTCCCTCGAGACTGTCTCACTCTTTCTTCCACACGGCGGGCCACACTCGCTCAATCTCGCTCTCTTTATCTGAGTCTCGTTTAACCTCGTTTTCTTTCACACACAAATGATATATCTCCCTGTTCGGGCCTTGATCGACACACTCTATACTCTCTCACGCAGATTGTCTATCTAGGTCAGTCCATCCAAGCCGCCGCCACTCTTTCGACCTCATGGTGGGCCACGCTCACTCAATCTCTCTCTCTCTCTCTCTCCGTATGTCTCGATTGACCTTGCTCTTTCTCAGACAAAAACGATATATCACCATGTTTGAGCCCAATTCGACCTATTCACATTGTATACTCTCTCACGCACATCATTTATCTCGGTCACTCTCTCCAACCCGTCTCACTCTTTCGATTGCACGGCGACCCTATGTGATCGGTTGACCTTGCTTCCTCCCACGCACAAAATATATCTACACGTCTGTGACTGGACCATCTCTCAAGCTCTATCTTACAGCCCTCACCCTTGCCAAAAAGCTCAATCGAACAATATCTCTCCAAAGCATATATATTTGTTCAATGAATGTCGGACCACACTCACTTTGTCTCTCTATCTATATGTCTCTCGATTGACCTCGCTTTCTCACACCGTATCTTCCACGCGTTGAAGCTACTACCTCTCCATCCCTCGCAAAGCCGGAGCTATTTACATTGCAAGGGGCACTCCAACCTTGGATTAATTTGTGTAGGCATTTATTCTGGTCGGTTTAGATTATATTTTCGTAGCATTCGGCCCACAACTACTCCAAACACTATTGCAACCCACGCAACTCCCCTAGTTGATTTCCCTCTAGCTGGGTCATCGCTCTCTCGCACGTCCTTTCTCGCCTTCAACGTCGCACCATGGTATTATTGAAAAAACTATGTTGTTCTCTTTAATTATTATAAATAAGCTACAAAACTACACACCGATAGTCCACTTGGAATGGAACAAATTTCGACCCACAAATTAAAGTGCTACAAACTACACACCAAGGCGCCCACATGTCATGAAACAAATTTGGACCCATATACAAATTAAAAAATAAAGGACGAGGATCGAACATGCGACTGGTCTTCAAGCCGCACGTCAATAGGCAACATACGTAGAATAGCAATGTTTGTTGTACCCCCTTTGTTCACATAATGTTTTTATATTACCACAGCCTAATTAATGGATAACATGTAATATTATTTTTAGTACTATTCACCTTCACTTACTGGTGGGTTCCATGTGTGCTCTCTCTCTCCTCCCCTTCTGCGTTTAGACGCACGTATGAACCACTGCACATGCCTAGTAGTAGGAGCACTGTGTATGTTCAAGTGGCTGCCGTGTTTCACACTCCTCCGTCGTAAGAGTGGAAATTCTTGTTGTAATCATTTTTTTCTTCTGAAAAACAGTGGACACGCTCTACCGTGCGGATCCTCCTCCAGCCATGCACTAAATTACTCACTTTCACCGACGTGTGGGACAACCAGCACTTGGGTCCACCAGCCATGCACTAAATTACTCTATAGTAGAGTGATGGTAGACTACCCCGATCGAACCGCCACAGTAATGCCCAATGAGCTGTCAAATCACAAAACCCCCTCCTTTCCAGCAGTAAGTTGGACGGATGAAGCAACCATCATTTCACTCTTCTCTCTCAGCTTCCTCTCTTGAAGAAAACCCCCACTCGCTTCGCTTCTCCCTCATCTCATTCCTCCTTTCACTCTTCTCTCTCAGCTTCCTCTCTTGGATGGACGCCGGAGCACCGGCCGACGTGATGTCTATGGCTCTGGCAAAACCGTCGAGGCTCATGGTATGAAGAAGCGCAAGCACCCCGCCGAGACTACCGCAGACAAGCTCAAAGCCATCGCCCTGTCCAAGCCCCCCTCTCCGAGATCCCTCATTAAGCAAGTCCAGGTAATGTCTCTTGTTGACGATCTTTTTCTCGATCTTGATCGTGTTTTTTCATCTAACACGCAGTACTAGTACTGGTAGTACAACTTTCTGGGTGATCTTGCATGTTATTTTAGTGTGCCAAATGATGGTTCTAAATTCCTCTTTTGACCAAAACATGCAAGAGGTTGACACTGATTTCTTATAGATTACTTTCAACTACCCCCCCTATCCCAAATTTCTTGTCTTAGATTTGTCTAGATACAGATGTATCTAATACTAAAATGTGACTTGATACATCCGTATCTAGACAAATCTAAGACAAGAATTTTGGGACGGAGGGAGTACTTTATGAACATCAATGCTACCTTTTAAGAGGGTATATTTGCCTCAGTAACTTGTGTTATGGATATTGTATGTAATCCCTCTGCTCTCATGCCTTTGAAGACATGTTCTAGTGTCTTTGTTCACTCATTTCTGTGCGTATATGTAGTCATATATGGAGTATAATATCGAAAATCATCTTATATTTCTGAACGGAGGTAGTAATAAAATATGGTTTCTGTTTGAATTAGAACCAGGTCCGCGGTGGAGATGAAGTTCTCAAAGTCATGCCGTGTGAACTGGAAGACCTGATGATGAGTTCTACTGCTGAACTATCTAGCTGTTGTGTCCTTGTCGCCACGTGCCCTGAACTAGTGTTTTCCTGTAGCATTGTTGTCAGGTGTGTTCTCGAGGTTGAACTTGACCACAACAATTTCCTGGCTATGCCTTCGATTATGAAGGGTGTGGTTCTTGTAAAGCTTCCCAACAAATCTGATGCGGCCTGTCTTCATCATCATGTTTGTGAGTGGAAAAACCACTCTGTTAGGTTCTCCAAGGTTGACAAGATGGTGATGGTGCATGTAGACATCTCACACGAAGTCCATGGCCTAGTCAGTTATGCGGGGTTCATCCCATAGGTCGGTGGAAAGAAATAGTCTGCAGAGTTTAGTTAGTGCAACTTTGCTTGTCTGTAGTAAGTACTATTGTTCAGTACTTGATTTGTGTTTGTGAACCCTGTATTGTTTATTAGTACTGCCGCTTTTGGTGTGTGGTCAGTCCTGAGAACGGTCTATGTTAATGTCTGTCCACTCAATTCAGTCTGTATATTTTGAAGTATCCAGATCATATTTTTTGTGAGGACAGTTTATCAATTATGGTTACACTCCAATATCTGTATGCATTGCAGGGTTTATCGCACCCACCAGGATTTCCAGTCCCATGGATGTTCGGTCCATACGATTTGTCATGACCTTTGGACTGTCCTGCTTGTGGGAGTAGGCGGGGCCCCTGCATGCCACGCGTAGTTGGACGATCAATCTTATGTTTAGTACTTCAATATAGTGATTTCCTGGTAAGGATTCACTCGTGTCACATCAAGTAAATCTTATTGATTTGCTATCTAAATCTTATTGATTTAATGTCATGTTTTCTTTCTTTTCCTGCAATTTACGATGCAGGTTTTGCCATGTGACATTCATCACAGAATAAACCATTTGGTTTGCTCTATGATGGCTATTTTCGCAGGTTTCACTTCTTATGTCGTGTCAGTAATGAAGGCACTGTCCATCACTTATGTTACTGGAAAAAATTGGATCAGTCTGTTGTCTGAGTACAAGCTGAATCCCTATGATGAACTGCAGTTTGGTTTAACAAAAACGCCACAATTAGTCCTTCTCGCATTTAAAAGAAATGAAAAAAATGGATCACGGTCAAGGATCCTAGACAAGTTAGAAAGCTGATCATAGCAGACCAGACACAATCGCTGCTGTCTTGCACAGATCGAGCACCGGCAGTTGCTCTAGCACTGACAGCGGCATCAGCTCAGTCTGATCCAGCTAAGGATTGGGCACCGACTATGTCAGTGGATTAATCTGATCTACCAGAGGATCGGGCATCGACACCTGCTCCGACACCGGCACCAGCTCTACAAGGGGCACCATCTCCGGCAGCAGCAGTGGCTTCAGCACCTGAACCAACACTTGCACTTGCATCTGCTCGGGCCCGTGCAATTGCACCAGCAACTGACTGGGCTGCAGTTCGCACTTCATATACCAAAGTCCTTACAAAAACCGACATGTCCACCTTCTTGGTAAGCATTGGCCGCCCAAGTGCTTCGTTCTTTTTTCTTTCCATGTTGTTTCACATGATTCACTGTGTTGATCTAACTGTTTGGGTATGTCTTCTTGTTTGCAAACAGAGAATTCCTAGAGCAACGAGGGAGTCGTTCAACAATCCGGGCGACCGCAGCCAAGTTTCTCTTACCATGCGCAGCCTTGTAACCTAGTCAATATACCGTAAGTACAAAGGATGGTCGCATGATGATTGATGCTAAAGGATGGTCAACGTTCAAATCTAAATCATATCTTGCCGTAGGGGATGATGTCAAAATCGAACTTTCTCGGCAAGGAGAGCTGGTCCAAATCAACTTTGAAATTCTTCAGTAGCAGCACGCAACTGCCGAACTGATCCATCCTCCTAGAGATTTTGATGTAATAATCTGGCATGGTGAAACAAGTGTCCTGTGTGTATAAGTAGTACGACAGTATTATTTATCACATGGTATATCATTGATAGAATTGCAACTCTGATTGCTGGTTAGGAACTGTCGTTCGATTTCATTCCAACAGCTGCCGTGCTTTATTTAATTTTGTGTATTCGCCTTGCGACAACATGTAAAACCAGCACCGTACCGATCGCTTGCAATATGAAAAGCGCTGAGGTAGAACACATGGCCCCCAAACATGCAGGGTTGGCCTGCGGCCCAAAGTCCAGAACTGTGAGCCTATCTGAGCATTATATTCTCAGCTGAACCCCCATAAAAAAAGTTGAACCCCCATAATGCCCGTGCGTTGCAGAGGGAGTATATTTCTCGGCAAGGTGAGCCTGTGATATAAAATATTTGTATATTTCTTTACAGAGGGAGTATCTCTCTGTCAAAATATATATTTATGTGTAACTAGTTACTCCTGTCTTTCTACTTCCTTTCGCTGATATGTGGGGCAACCGGCAACGGGGTCCACGTGCCATATGCACAAATTAGAGTGCACAACTTCACGATAGTCACACCCCGGTCATAGCGCCGCAGTAATGCCCAATGAGCCGTCAAATCACAACCCCCCCTTTCCAGCTATAGCAGTAAGCTGGACGGACGAAGCGGCAATATTTCACTGGGCCTGAATCCCCTTCTCCCTCGTCTGCTTGTTCAGAGAAAACCCCCTCTCGGCGATTGCATAGGGTTTTCTCATGGAGAACCAGGTACGAATTCTTCATCCACCCCCGATAAATCCAAGTCCCTTGGTCGCAGGTAATCCTAGGATGGCAGCCGCCGCCGTTGATGCATTTTTCTTCCTACCGAATCTACTGTGTTTCATTTGCAGTGCCCAAAGTGCGAGTACCCTATAGGTTTCTGCGCCCTCGGCGAGATGCCACACTTGTTCCTTCTCATCCTAACACAGCATTTTGAAACGCGCATAGTATGTTCCTAGAATCCTCTTTTCTATCCGGGAGGGTGGGTTTTTTTTGAACATGATGTGTTCTCATATTATTTTTCCTGCAATGTATTATTTTATCTGCCAGAACACATGTACTCAAGATGCTCGGCCTTGCCATAACTGAATACACTAGTTTAATGGTCACAGTGAAGACAAGCCATGGATATACGTTTCGAGTTGGGTTCATGAACCAAGAAGATCGCTGCTTTTTTTATGGCCGAACTTGGATAAACTTTCTCAAGTGTTACGGACTGAAAGTTGGCGCACGAATGTTGATGGAAATAGCAGAACCTGGTCTCATCTTCACTGCGATCTTCCACCCCGACGTCGTTCCAATTGTTCATCCATGTTAGTTTTGTATCTGGTTCTTGCTTGTTGCCTCGATTACTTCTTAATCCACCTATTCTGTCTAACTAATCACAATTTAACTTTAGAAGTAGCAACGAATCTCTCACGAAGATGCTACTTCTAACTAATATTTTCTTATAATTGGTGGCACGTGTAGGTTTTTTCCAGAGTTAAGCAGTTTGCTCGTTTGTTACTCTGTAATAACTCGACTGTTACTAATGGCACTAAAGTTGACTGGATTGACATCCACAAGTTCCTACACTTTATTGATCGTCTTGAGGTCCTTGTGGGGCGTTTCAATGGTGGAAGGCCACGTGGGATATGTGTGCCACTGCTGCACTCGTTGAACAGGTCCAACTGTGTCGAGAAACTTATGGTACGAGCTGTTTTCTGTTTTATATGTTGTTCATAAACTATTGTTTATACACAGTTTTACAGGTGTGATCTTCTTGAAACAGGAACTGCCGAGTTCTATTGTTCCTATACAGATGCCTGACCATGGTCGGGTCAGACTTGCGCTTGGTCACAACATGATGTTTATGTCGACCTACTCAATTCCCCTTGGAGGTGAAAAGATACTTATTCATGGGTGGTCTCAAATAATGAAGGCCCGTCCATCTTGGAGAATAGGACAGAAGATTATGTTCATGCTTTTCCATGGCTCTAAAGAGAATATCCTGTTTATTGACCACGTTGCGAGATGAAGCCGCTTTCAGAAGGTTGTGGATGCGCGGGGTGGCGCCTGGGCCTTGTCCTGGGGCTTGGCGACCTCACCCTTGGTTAATTGTAGGCAAAGTAGCACTGTTCGAGGCGTGCTTTGTATGGTTGAACCTGTATAAGTACTCATACTGCTTTCAGCTTTGGTTGTTAAGTGCCCCTGCTGGTTTCAGTTAAGGTTGTTAAGTACTCCTGCTGCTTTTAAAGTCTGTCGTGTTTCTTCAGTCCTATCTTCCTCCAGCCGCCAAAACCAAACCAGCGCCGGCGGGGCTGCCTTCTTCTGCCTCCCACGGCTAGCTGCGCCTTAGCGCACGCATCGCCGCCCCACCGTCTCCTAAATCTTTAACGCCGACGTCCTCCTCACGCTTTGGTGCGCTCGCCGCGGCGCCGCCCTCTCGCGTTGTCAACACGATCAACAAACAACAGGAATCGGCAGAAGTACATGGAGAGGATGACAGTAGGGGCCCACCACGTCAGCGTATGGAAAAATAAAATGCTTCCTCCTAGTGTTTTCCTGACATCTGGGACCCACGACATTGTGAGCGTATATAGTCAATAGACAAGAGAACAACACAAGATCGGTTGACACCTAGGACATAGCTACTCGAGCAGTATTTTTTTGTTTGGTATTGTTGAGACGGAGCAGGGTTTGAACTGGGCTGTGGCCCGTCTAGCCTAGGCTTATATTTTATGTTCACCATGTGACCAGCCCAGCTATTTTTTCTTTGTGAAAATGAGCCCAGTTTATTTTTTCTGAAGAATACCCAATCCAGGCCTACTTATTTTTCTACGCCCTGATGGGCTGCAACTCTTTCAAGACGCCTGCAAATCTTGAAAGTAATATGAAATGGGTTGTAAATATAAAAACAGATGACAAATTAGCAATTACTTTATAATTTCTGAATTTTTTCACATTTTCAGATTCTATTTCACTGGGCATTAACCTAATTTAAATATATCCTCAAAGTACTTTAAATCTGGCTCGACATTTCGGTATTAAAAATAGTTTGGAACCCATAGAAATATGTGAAATTGGCCCTGGCCAACCCAAAAAACGACTGCAATAAATTTCATAAGAAGTTGCCATGAGCTATATATAAATTATTAAAAAAACAGGGAGTGGTCTGACTTGTGGGCTTGTTTAGTTGACGCGTATGCAAGATTTTTTTAGTTATTATATACGTCAACAAACGATTCTAGCAGACGTAACTGTTGGATGTCAATCCAACGGCCGTCGTGTTTCTTCAATCTCTGATCTTCTTGCTCCGGCCGCCAAACCAGCGCCGGCGGGACCACCTACTCCCGCCTCCCGTGGCCGGCTGTGCTGCCGCGCAGGCCTCAGCGCCCCCTACTACTCCCACCGCTGGCCAGGGCATCCCTCTACTCACCCACACCCCCTGTTATCCTCCGGCGACGGCAACCTCACACCGCAGCCGAACCGGTGAACCCTCGTACTCCTCTCCGCAAGGGCTTCCACTGCCGCGTCTTACCCGGCTTCGCGTCATCCCCTTCCTAGGCCTCGCCGTCGTCCACCGCCGTGGTGCTCTCGGCGCGGCGTGGTCAATGTGGTCAACGACCGACTTCCATCTGAAGAATACCATACGTGGAGAGGCTGACAGCTGGGTCCACGGCAACCGCAAGGAAGTGCCTCCTTATTACGCGGAAAATAATTATTCCTCCACCTGATAGTAGGGACCCACCGGACGGGCCACTAGTATTTTGCAAAAAATCCTTTCCCCCTGACTGCTGGGACCCACAGGACGGGCCACTGTATTTCGCGAAAAAATGTTCCCCCCGCTGCGAGCTTGGACCCACCAGAAGTGCCTCCTTATTACGCACAAAAAAATGAATACCCCCTGCTAGTTGGACCCACCTTGGTGGGAGGCTGACTTGTGGGCCTACTAAGTTGACTGGGACGGAGGCCTTTGTCAACTTTAGTCAATATATGAACGATTCTAGCTCCAGTGACCGTACGATGTCCATCCAACGGCCGTAGTGCTTCTTCAACCTTTGGTCTTCTTGCTCCAGCCGCCCAAAGTAGCGCCGGTCGAGCCGCCTACTCCTGCCGCCCGTGGCCGACTGTGATGCCGCGGAGGCCTCACCGCCCCCTACTACTCCCACCGCTGGCCAGGCCATCCCTCTACGCACCCACACCCCCTGTTATTCTGCGGCGACGACAGCCTCACACCGCAGTCGAATGAGTGAACCCTCATACTCCTCTACGCGTGGGCATCCACTGCCGTGTCTTCCCCGGCTCCGCGTCGTCCCCTTCCTAGGCCTCGCCGTCGTCCACCGCCGTGGTGCTCTCGGCGCGGTGTGGTCAACGTGGTCAAGGAATGGCTTCCATCGGACGTGGACTGTACGTGGAGAGGCTGACAGCTGGGTCCACGGCCGCAGCAAGGAAGTGCCTCCTTATTACGCGGAAAATAATTATTCCTCCACCTGACAGCGGGGATCCGCCGGACGGGCCATCGTATTTCACGAAAAAAACGTTTCCCCTGACTGCTGGGACCCACCAGCTACATCTTCGCACGCAAGGAAGTGCGTCCGAAAAAAAACAATTCACCCCCCTGACTGCTGGGACCCACCACCTACATCTTCGCACGCAAGGAAGTGCGTCCGAAAAAAACGATTCGCCCCCCTGACTGCTGGGACCCACTAGCTACATCTTCGCACACAAGGAAGTGTGTGCGGGCAAAAAAAACAAAATGGTTCCCCCCTGACTGCTGGGACCCAGCAGCTACACCTTTCCATGCAAGGAAGTGCGTCCGGGCAAAAAAAACAAAACGATTCGCCCCCCTGACTGCTGGGACCCACCAGCTACATCTTTGCAGGCAAGGAAGTGCCTGACAGTCGGGACCCACCTGGTCGAAGCGTACGTAGCGTTGTCATTCTGGTCGCGAACGTGTACGTACATATATACTGGTCGATGTAGAGGCGCACACGTGTCGTAGTAGAGGCGCGTACATGTCGTAGTAGTGGCGCGCACGTAGCATGTACACGTACGTACAGCGGCCAGGGTGCAAGAAAGAAAATACGGCCACGTACGTACATACGGGCAGGGTCTCGAACGCCTACTCGCGCATACGTACGGCCAGGCCTCGTGTACATGGATGGGTTGGAATGGAGAAACAGCGTCGTCGTCATGTTCATGGGGAGGCAACGGAATGCGTCGTGTTCATGGGGAGGCAACGGAATGCGTCGTGTTCATCGGGAGGCAACGGAACGCGTGGGAGCCAACCTGCTGGGTCGGAACGGAATGCGTGGTCGTGTTCGTCGGGAGGGCTTGGACGGAACAGGCGATGGAAACGAGGCCTGGCGTACCACACAACGGAGGAAACAGACCTCCTACGTTCGGAACGGGGTCCTGTTGATCGGGAGGGGTCTGGCGTACCACAAAACGGAGGAAACAGACCTCCTACGGTTGAAACGGGGGTCCTGTTGATCGGGAGGGGTGTGGCATACCGCAAAACGGACGAAACGGACCTCCTACGGTCGAAATGGGGGTCCTGTTGATCGGGAGGGGTGTGGCGTACCGCAAAACGGAGGAAACGGACTTGTGTTGGAGCGCTACGGTCGAAACGGGGGTCCTGTTGATCGGGAGGGGTGTGGCGTACCGCAAAACGGGACTCCACGGGATACTGTTCATCTCCACCGTCGACCTCCTCCAGCCTCCACGGGATACCATCGACCTCCTCCAGCCTCCACGGGCTCCTGTTCATCCAGCCTCCACCGCGCGCTACTCCACCGGCTACTGTTCAACCACCCCTCCACGGGCACCCCTCCACCGTCTACTGTTCATCCATCCCTCCACACCATGGGGTCCTGTTCAACCACCCCTCCACGGGCACCCCTCCACCGTCTACTGTTCATCCAGCCCTCCACACCACGGGGTCCTATTCATCCAGAGGCAACGCCACCACTCACTATTCATCCAACCCCCTCCCCCCGCAACGCTCACTGTTCATCCAATCGATCGGGTTCAGTTAGCAGCAGTAGCGAAGGAATCGCTCGATCGGGTTCAGTTAACAGCCATCGATCGATCGCTCGGGTTCAGTAACGCGTAGCCTGCAGTGTAGTCGCTCGGGTTCAGTTAGAGCCCAACGCCTCGCTCGGGTTCAGTTAGAGCCAACGCCTCGCACACACGTGCGTACGTGTACGAGAGAAACGTGCATCGGTCGTCCCCCGACCTCCCACCGTAACTGGGAACTCCCCGAAATTTTTCTCCCCCTCGCTTCTACCATGGTTTTTTCCATCATGGACGGCCCAAAGAATGTCATGCAGCTGTGTCTCCGGCCCGCCCAGGATGAAAAGCCCATTTTCTGTCATGATTTTTTGTCATAGAAGTAGGAGCCCACCACATCTATGATGATACCGGGGTTTTTCACAATTATCGTCATAGAAGTGTCATATGTATGACAGAATTTTTTTTCATTCGGCCCAAAATGTCATGTATATGTCTTTTTTTGTAGTGGCAGGGCTTCGCCTAAGCACTACGACGATATGACCGAGGTGGTAAACTATGGAGGGGGGCACCACACACGGCTAAGAGATATCTGTTGTGCCTTCGGGGTGCCCCCCGGCCTCCCTATATAAAGGGGGGAGGAGAGGAGGCTGCCCCCTAGGGGTGCGCCAAGTGTGGGGAGTCCTACTAGGACTCCCTAGTCCTAGTAGGATTCCCCTCTCCTTTTTTTCCTTTTCCGGAGTAGCAAAGGAGGAAAGAGAGAAGGAGTAGGAGAGGGAAAGGGGAGCCGCCCCGACCCCTTGTCCAATTCAGATTGGCAAGGGGGCGTGCGCAACCTCCTTGGACAACCCTCTCTCCTCCACTAAGGCCCATGATGGCCCATTAACTTCCCGGGGGGGGGGGGGGTTCCGGTAACCCACGGTACTCCAAAACTCATCTGAAACTTCCAGAAACCATTCCGGTGTCTGAATGCAACCTTCCAATATATGAATCTTTATCTCTCGACCATTTCGAGACTCCTCGTCATGTCTGTGATCCCATTTGGGACTCCGAACAAACTTCGGTCATCAAATCACATAACTCATAATACAAATCATCATCGAACATTAAGCATGCGGACCCTGCGGGTTCGAGAACTATGTAGACATGACCGAGACACATCTCCGATCAATAACCAATAGTGGAACCTGGATGCTCATATTGGCTCCTACATATTCTACAAAGATCTTTATCGGTCAAACCGCATAACAACATATGTTATTCCCTTTGTCATCGGTATGTTACTTGCCCGAGATTCGATCGCCGGTATCATCATACGTAGTTCAATCTCGTTACTGGCAAGTCTCTTTACTCGTTCCGTAATGCATCATCCCTCAACTAACTCATTGGTCACATTGCTTGCAAGGCATATAGTGATGTGCATTACCGAGAGGGCCCAGAGATACCTCTCCGATACACGGAGTGACAAATCCTAATCTCGATCTATGCCAACTCCATCGGAGACACCTATAGAGCATCTTTATAATCACCTAGTTACGTTGTGACGTTTGATAGCACACAAGGTGTTCCTCCGGTATTCGGGAGTTGCATAATCTCATAGTCAAAGGAACATGTATAAGTCATGAACAAAGCAATAGCAATAAAACTAAACGATCATTATGCTAAGCTAACGGATGGGTCTTGTTGATCACATCATTCTCTAATGATGTGATCCCGTTCATCAAATGACAACACATGTCTATGGTCAGGAAACTTAACCATCTTTGATTAACGAGCTAGTCAAGTAGAGGCATACTATGGACACTCTGTTTTGTCTATGTATTCACACATGTACTAAGTTTCCAATTAATACAATTCTAGCATGAATAATAAACATTTATCATGGTATAAGGAAATATAAATAACAACTTTTTTATTGCCTCTAGGGCATATTTCCTTCAGTCTCCCACTTGCACTAGAGTCAATAATCTAGATTACATAGTAATGATTTTAACATCCATGGAGTCTTGGTGCTGATCATGTTTTGCTTGTGAGAGAGGCTTAGTCAAAGGGTCTGCAACATTCAGATCCATATGTATCTTACAAATCTATATGTCTCCCTCCTTGACTTGATCACGGATGGAATTGAAGCATCTCTTGATGTGTTTGGTCGTGTTGTGAAATCTGGATTCCTTCGCCAAGGCAATTCCTGCAATATTGTCACCAAAGATTTTCATTGGACCCGATGCACTAGGTATTACACCTAGATCCGATATGAAATCCTTCATTCAGACTTCTTCATTTGTTGCTTCCGAAGCAGCTATGTACTCCACTTCACACGTAGATCCCGCCATGACGCTCTGCTTGGAACTGCACCAACTGACAGCTCCATCATTCAATATAAATACATATCCGGTTTGTGACTTAGAGTCATCCGGATCAGTGTCAAAGCTTGTATCGACATAACCATTTACGACAAGCTCTTTGTCACCTCCATAAATGAGAAACAAATCCTTAGTCCTTTTTAGGTATTTCAGGATGTTCTTGACCGATTTCCAGTGATCCACTCCTGGATTACTTTGGTACCTCCCTGCTAAACTTATTGCAAGGCATACATCAGGTCTGGTACACAACATTGCATACATGATAGAACCTATGGCTGAGGCATAGGGAATGACTTTCATTTTCTCTCTATCTTTTGCAGTGGTCGGGCATTGAGTCTAACTCAACTTCACACCTTGTAACACAGGCAAGAACCCTTTCTTTGACTGATCCATTTTGAACTTCTTCAAAACTTTATCAAGGTATGTGCTTTGTGAAAGTCCAATTAAGCGTCTTGATCATCTCTATATATCTTGATGCGCAATATATAAGTAGCTTTGCCGAGGTCTTTCATTGAAAACTCCTTATTCAAGTATCCTTCTATGCTATCCAGAAATTCTGTATTATTTCCATTCAACAATATGTCATCCACATATAATATTAGAAAAGCTACAGATCTCCCACTCACTTTCTTTTAAATACAGGCTTCTCCGAAAGTCTGTATAAAACCATATGCTTTGATCACACTATCAAAGCGTATATTCCACCTCCGAGAGGCTTGCACCAGTCCATAAATGGATCGCTGGAGCTTGCACACTTTGTTAGTACCTTTAGGATCGACAAAACCTTCTGGTTGCATCATATACAACTCTTCTTTAAGAAATCCATTAAGGAATGCAGTTTTGACATCCATTTGCCAAATTTCATAATCATAAAATGCGGCAATTTCTAACATGATTCAGACAAACTTAAGCATCGCTACGGGTGAGAAGGTCTCATCGTACTCAACTCCTTGAACTTGTCGAAAACCATTCACAACAAGTCGAGCTTTGTAGACAGTAACATTACTATCACCGTCTGTCTTCTTCTTGAAGAACCATTTATTTTCTATGGCTTGCCGATCATCACGCAAGTCAACCAAAGTCCACACTTTGTTCTCATACATGGATCCCATCTCAGATTTCATGGCCTCAAGCCATTTCATGGAATCTGGGCTCATCATCGCTTCCTCATAGCTCCTAGGTTCATCATGGTCTAGTAACATGACTTCCAGAACATGATTACCATACCACTCTGGTGCAGAACGTACTCTGGTTGACCTACGAGGTTCGGTAGTAACTTGATCTGAAGTTTCATGATCATCATCATTAGCTTCCTCACTAATTGATGTAGGCATCACTGGAACTGATTTCTGTGATGAACTACCTTCCTCAATAGTTTCATGATCTACTATGAGAAGTTTGATACTTGATGGTTGTTTTGAGATATGAAGATGGTGATATTAGAGTCATGCTAGTTGAGTTGTTGTGAATTTGAGAAATACTTGTGTTAAGGTTTGTGATTCCCGTAACATGCACGTATGGTGAACCGTTATGTGATGAAGTCGGAGCATGATTTATTTATTGGTTTTCTTCCTTATGAGTGGCGGTCGGGGACGAGCGATGGTATTTTCCTACCAATCTATCCCCCTAGGAGCATGCGCGTAGTACTTTGTTTCGATAACTAATAGATTTTTGCAATAAGTATGTGAGTTCTTTATGACTAATGTTGAGTTCATGGATTATACGCACTCTCACCCTTCCACCATTGCTAGCCTCTCTAGTACCGTGCAACTTTCGCCGGTACCATAAACCCACCATATACTTTCCTCAAAACAGCCACCATACCTACCTATTATGGCATTTCCATAGCCATTCCGAGATATATTGCCATGCAACTTACCACCATTCCATTTATTATGACACACTTCATCATTGTCATATTGCTTTGCATGATCATGTAGTTGAGATCGTATTTGTGGCAAAGCCACCTTCATAATTCTTTCATACATGTCACTCATGAGTCATTGCACATCCTGGTACACCGCCGGAGGCATTCACATAGAGTCATATTTTGTTCTAAGTATCGAGTTGTAATTCTTGAGTTGTAAGTAAATAAAAGTGTGTTGATCATCATTATTAGAGCATTGTCCCATTTGAGCAAAGGATGATGGAGACTATGATTCCCCCACAAGTCGGGATGAGACTCCGGACGAAAAAAAGGGAGAAAGGCCATAAAAAAGAGAAGGCCCAAAAAAATGAGAGAAAAAGAGAGAAGGGACAATGTTACTATGCTTTTACCACACTTGTGCTTCAAAGTAGCACCATGATCTTCATGATAGAGAGTCTCTTATGTTGGCACTTTCATATACTAGTGGGAATTTTACAATATAGAACTTGGCTTGTATATTCCAATGATGGGCTTCCTAAAAATGCCCTAGGTCTTCGTAAGCAAGCAAGTTGGATGCACACCCACTTAGTTCTTTTGTTGAGCTTTTCATACATTTATAGCTCTAGTGCATCCGTTGCATGGCAATCCCTACTCACTCACATTGATATCTATTGATGGGCATCTCCATAGCCCGTTGATACGCCTATTTGATGTGAGACTATCTTCTCCTTTTTGTCTTCTCCACAACCACCATTCTATTCCACCTATAGTGCTATATCCATGGCTCACGCTCATGTATTGCGTGAAGATTGAAAAAGTTTGAGAACATCAAAAGTATGAAACAATTTCTTGGCTTGTTATCGGTGTTGTGCATGACTTAAATATTTTGAGTGGTGAAGATGGAGCATAGCTAGACTATATGATTTTGTAGGCATAACTCTCTTTGGCCATGTTATTCTGAGAAGACATGATTGCTTTGTTAGTATGCTTGAAGTATTATTATTTTCATGTCAATATTAAACTTTTGTCTTGAATTTTTAAGATCTGAACATTCATGCCACAATAAAGAAAATTACATTTAGAATTATGCTAGGTAGCATTCCACATCAAAAATTCTGTTTTTATCATTTACCTACTCGAGGACGAGTAGGAATTAAGCTTGGGGATGCTTGATACGTCTCCAATGTATCTATATATTTTTATTGTTCCATGCTATTATATTATTTGCTTTCGATGTTTAATGGGCTTTAATTTACATTTTATATTATTTTTGGGACTAACCTACTAACCAAAGGCCAGTGCAAATTGCTGTTTTTTTGTGCCTATTTTAGTGTTTCGCAGAAAAGGAATATCAAACGGAATCCAAACGGAATGAAACCTTCGGGAGAGTTATTTTTGGAACAAACGTGATCCAGGAGACTTGGAGTGGCCTTCAATAAACAAGCGAGGAGGCCATGAGGTAGGGAGCACGCCTAGGGGGGCAGGCACGCCCCCACCCTCGTGGGCCCCTCGCAGCTCCATTGACGTACTTCTTCCTCCTATATATACCCATATACCCCGAAAACATCGAGGAGCACTGAGGGAGTCCTGGATTAGGGGTTGTCCGGATGGCCGAACTATACCTTCAGCCGGACTCCTGGACTATGAAGATACAAGATTGAAGACTTCGTCCCGTGTCCGGAAGGGACTTTCCTTGGCGTGGAAGGCAAGCTTGGCGATACAGATATGTAGATCTCCTACCATTGTAACCGACTTTGTGTAACCCTAACCCTCTCCGGTGTCTATATAAGCCGGAGGATTTTAGTCCGTAGGACAAAATGCAAAACAACAATCATACCATAGGCTAGCTTCTAGGGTTTAGCCTCTCCGATCTCGCGGTATATCTACTCTTATACTACCCATATCATCAATATTAATCAAGCAGGACGTAGGGTTTTACCTCCATCACAAGGGCCCGAACCTGGGTAAAACTTCGTGTCCCTTGCCTCCTGTTACCATCCGTCCTAGACGCACAGTTCGGGACCCCCTACCCGAGATCCACCGGTTTTGACACCGAAATTGGTGCTTTCATTGAGAGTTCCTCTATGTCGTCGTCGGGCTTGATGGCTCCTACTATCATCGATAGTGATGTGGTCCAGGGTGAAACTTATCTCCCCGGACAGATCTCTTTCTTCGGTGGCTTTACACTGCGGGCCAATTCACTTGGCCATCTGGAGCAGATCGAAAGCTATGCCCCTGGCCGTCAGGTCAGATTTGGAAGTTTAAACTACATGGCTGACATTCGCGGGGACTTGATCTTCGACGGATTCGAGCCACTGCCGAGCGCGCCGCACTGTCACGACGAGCATGATCTAGCTCTGCCGCCGAACAGTGCCCTGGAGGCCGCACCCACATCGGCTTCGACCCTTAATTCGGAGCCGACCGCGCCGATCGAGGATCGGTGGTTGGACGCCGCCTCGGGGGCTGCGTTCCCAATGGCGATCGAGCCAAACACCAGCCCCAGACTCCGCGAGACTCGTGACTCCAAGGAGCCGGACTCCTCCCCGGACTACGAACCCTCTGCGCCCCTGCCGATCGAATCCTATTGGGCACCGACCATGGAGTTTACCGCCGCGGACGTCTTTCAGCACTCGCCTTTCGGCGATATTCTGAAGACACTAAAGTCTCTCTCTTTATCAGGAGAGCCCTGGCCGGACTACGGTCAGAAAGGTTGGGATACGGACGATGAAGAAATTCAAAGCCCACCCACCACCCACTTTGTAGCCACTGTCGACGATTTAACCGACATGCTCGACTTCGACTCTGAAAACATCGACGGTATGGACGACGATGCGGAAGGCGAAGAAGAACCACCGCCCACCTCACCGTATGACGTATACATGGTGGACGCACCAAAAGATGACGACGAGGAGCGGAAGGACGCACCGAAGGCTTGTTCCCTCGAGAAGCAGTCAAGGCGGCGACACAAGCGCCGCCCCAAATCCCGCCTCGACAGAAATAACGATCACACAAACCTAGCACTGGAGCAGGGCGAACCGCTGCTAGACAACGGCAATCCGGATAATCAAAGCGAACAAACAAATTCTATCAAGGATAATAGTCCGGACGACATAACGCCGGACAGGCGCCCGGAGCAGCAGAATGCCCGTAAAAGGCTTGTTGCCACTGCGAGAAGTCTTAAAAAGCATAAGCAAAGGCTCAAGGCTGCGCAAGACACACTCCAAATCAGATGGAGTAAAATACTCAACACAGCAGCGAGGTACGGCGACAATCGCCCCTCCAAGAGCTACCCAAAGCGGAAGCTGCTACCTGAATTCGATGAGGAGGCCTCAGACCCCCCACAACCAAATATCAAAGCAGCCACTTGGCCGGATAGACGACCCCTCTACCAACACAGAGCGGCATACAACGCCACTCACAATACAACACGCGACCCATGCGAGGGCCCGCACCCAAAGGACGGCGCAACAAGATCCATCTATGGACCATGCAAGCGCGCCCCAGAATACAATGCAACACAACAAACATCCGAACAATGCGGTACACCCAGCTACAGGGGTGCCGCACACCCCCTATGTTTCACCGATGAGGTGCTGGACCATGAATTTCCAAAGGGATTCAAACCCGTAAACATAGAGGCATATGACGGAACAACAGACCCTGGGGTCTGGATTGAGGACTACATCCTTCATATCCATATGGCTCAAGGAGTGATCTCCACGCCATCAATTACTTACCCCTCAAGCTCAAAGGGCCAGCTCGTCACTGGCTTAAAGGCCTCCCCAAAAGCTCCATTGGAAGTTGGGAAGAGCTCGAAGACGCCTTTCGGGCAAATTTTCAAGGGACTTATGTCCGACCTCCGGATGCGGATGATTTGAGTCATATAACTCAAGAGCCCAGAGAGTCAGCCCGAAAGCTTTGGAACAGGTTTCTTACTAAAAAGAACCAGATTATCGACTGTCCGGACGCCGAAGCCTTGGCAGCTTTTAAGCATAGCATCCGTGACGAATGGCTCGCCGGACACCTCGGCCAAAATAAGCCGAGAACGATGGCCGCATTAACAAGCCTCATGACCCGCTTTTGCACGGGTGAGGACAGCTGGCTAGGCAGATGCAGCACCAGCGACCCCAGTACATCTGAAGTTAGAGATGGAAACGGGATATCACGGTGCAACAGCAATAACAAACGCCGGAATAAAGAAGACAACACGAAGGGCACGGCAGTAAACGCCGGATTCAAAAGCTCTCGGCCAGATTAGCAAAAGCCGCCCTCTAAAGGCAACAAGGATGAATTGTCCAGCCTCAACAAAATTCTGGACCTAGTATGTCAGATCCATAGTACCCCTGGTAAACCGGCTAATCAGACCCATAGAGAATGTTGGGTCTTCAAGCAGTCCGGCAAGCTCAACGCCGTACACAAGGGGGAGGATACACCAAGTGAAGACGAGGACGAGCCTCCCAAGCAAGACACTGGGGAACAAAAGAAATTTCCACCAGAAGTCAAAACAGTAAACGTGTTACACGTGATCAAGGGAAAAAACAACGCGGCACTCCCAGGAAAATATACCCAAGTGCCTGTCACCGTGAAGTCCTGCCACTGGTCGTCTCAACCGATCACTTTCGACCATCGCGATTACTCAGCAAGTATCCGACACGCAGGATGGGCTGCCCTGGTATTAGACCCATTAATTGGCGGATATCACTTCACACGAGTCTTGATGGACAGTGGCAGCAGTCTAAACCTAATATATCAGGATACAATCCGCAGGATGGGGTTAGACCCAACAAAAATTCGCCATAGAAATAATACCTTTAAAGGAGTAATGCCAGGCCCAGGGGCTCGTTGTATGGGCTCCCTCCTACTACAAGTTATATTCGGCTCCCCCGATAACTTCCGTCGCGAGCATTTAACCTTCCACATCGCTCCGTTCCAAAGTGGCTATCAAGCACTGCTCGGACGCGAAGCTTTCACTCGCTTTAATGCAATACCACACTATGCCTCCCTCACACTCAAGATGCCCGGTCCACGTGGCATCATTTCAGTGAAAGGAAATATCAAGCGATCTCTGCGCGCCGAAGAGAGTGCGGCTGCCTTGGCAGCTGCACACTAAAGGCGCCCAGACCAGCGAAAGCATCCAATAGGTCGTCAAGACCTCAGACACAACTAATCAAGTCCGGCACCCCTATTTGTCAATACAAGGGGCTCAACGCGCACAGACAAGTGGCGATTTCTTCTCATCTTGAATTATACATGGTTTCTTTAAAAGCTATCCTTTTGCATGACAACTTTTTCACCTAAATTCCTCTCTTTTACAGACGATCATCATGCTACACCCGTCCAGGATACGGCACAACGGAGACACAGGGGACCCGCCCCAAGGATTCTTTTTAGATTAAGACGCTGTGTAAACCTTTTTTACTGTCTCTTGTTGATTCATATCCACCGTTGAGAAGGATGCTGACGTCTTGGCATGTGGTCACACCAGAACAATGCACGTACCTAGACACAAGGGGCTTCTTACAAAGGCCGTTATTTAGGCCCAGTTTATACCACAAAGACCGAATACCTTAAGGAGTGTTCTGCGTCGCGAGTTTGGCCCTATATGCATCAGCTCCGAATCATTGTCTTTGGTCAAATGTTGGGTTTGCCCGGCTCCTGTGTTTTGGTGCCTTACGTTCCGCTTTACCGGCTAAGGTAGCACCAGGAGAACTACTGCGATTGTGCCCTGGTTCATCCGGACGAGCACCTCCGAAAGCCAAAAACTGACTGTCATGATATAGCGTGAGACTGGTCAACCACTCGATGACCTGTTGGAATGTTAGAATTCCTCCGCCTTAACGAAGGGCCGTTTTCTGGCCAGGCATGTACGCACCCCGGGATCAGGAGAGTGCAGAGCCACCAGGGGCTATCTACTAGCCCCACTGTCAAACTCCTATGGCTAAGTGAAAGTGTTAAAGCATTATAGTCCGGTTGCCTCGCTCGCTCTGCTATCACCTCCTTAATAGGACCAAGACGTTGGGTTAAGTGTGAACGCATGTTTTTTGCGAGCACCTCCGCATTATATGTGTGGGGGTCGAAGCCGACGGCTGCAATCTTTCAGGTTATACACATGTATACATAAACGGCCGCCCAGGAGGCATCATATTACTTTCAGGCAAAAGTACAAAAATAGCCTTATAAAAATTTATAAAAGCATTTCGCTTACAATGAGATTACATATCACTCAAACATAATAATTTTTGAGCACTGGGTCTCTATCAAACGAGCACCCTCAAGAACTTCTCCAAAGTAGTGCTCAGCAGTCATTCGACCTATGGCCGAATCCCGCGCTGCAACAGTGGTAGCATCCATCTCCGCCCGGTATGCTTTAACACGGGCAAAGGCCATCCGTGAGCCCTCTATGCACGCCGACCTCTTCACCGCATTAATGCGCGGCACCACGTCAAGGAGCTGTTGCACCAAGCTGAAATAGCTGTTCGGTTTTGGCTTTTCCGGCCATAGCTGATCCACAATAGACCTCATGGCGAGTCCGGACAACCTATTCAGTTCGGCCCATTCGGCTAATTGGTCGGTCAATGAAAGCGGACGCTCGGGAGAATGGAATTGTGTCCAAAACAGCTGGTCCACTTCACGATCCGTCTGACCCTGGAAGTACTTGGCCGCATCAGCAGCGTTCGGCGCCAAATCCATATACACATCCTCCGAACTCCACAGCCGATCTAGAGAGGCATACCGTGGATCTCCGAACTTCCTCCGCAACATAAAGGATTTCCCAGCTACAATATCCCCAGCTTCCCGCGGCTCCTCCTTCTTCGCCCTCATAGCAGAGCGGATGTCTTTTCTCGTCGCAGCAGCCTTCTCAAGGTCCGATGCCTTCGCTAGGTTTTCCTTTTCAAGAACCCGGCAACGGTCGGCGGCGGATTTTAATTCTATGGCCATCTTGGCCATCTTATCTCGGCTCTCGCCATGTGCGGCCTTCTCAGTTTTCAACTCTTCGGCCGCCTTCAAAGCAGCCGCATTACTAAACCTCGCTTGTTCCTTGGCTTGGGCAAGTTCTGCCCGCAAGGCTTCAACAGTGGCAGCTCCATCTGTAGTCCCAACATATTAAAGATACTGGCATCATGCTGCTCTTACTATGTGGCATTTATCAGATAATGACACTTACCCTGTGCCTCGTCAAGCCTTTGGTTAACAAGCTCGATGTCGGCGTCTGCCGCATCCAACTGCCGTTTTAAATGGGCAAACTTGCTAGTCCGGCTAGCCAACGGAGCTTCCGTCACCTGCACATAGAGGCAGTATGGCTATTACCTAGAAATATGATCTTCTGTTCGTCGTCGTTTTCGACGATAACCAGAGTCTCAGGGGCTACTATCTACACAGGGCACACCTAGCATGTGCAGGACTGTCATACATTATTTTACGTACCTCAAAGCCTATTAGTAGACTAGCTTCATGCAATCCGCTTTCGGCGGACGAGATTCTCTCCATCACCGTATTCATCAGCACACGGTGTTCATCTGAGATGGCCGCTCGCCCCACCAACTCCCTCAGAACATCCATTCTCACACCAGATGGTGCCGGACTCTTTTTTCTGCTCTCTTCGGGAGCCGGACACTGGGAGCTTCGGGGGTCAATGGGATTATCTTCTGGCCTCACCAGACCCGGAGAGGCCCTCCGCCACGACATTTCGGGGTCGCCCACTTCCGGAGCGGAGGAGTCAGGAGGGGGCGTTTCGCTCTCCATCATCTCCGAAAGAAGATCCCCCGAAGACGAGCTCATTTGAGAGGGGTTGTGACGCCCCGCGACTGATGCTCCAGTTGCCTTCCATTTATTTTGTTGTTGCCATGTATGGGTTGCCATGATTGTGATAATAAATTGTTGCATCATCATGCTTGTGTTATCTTTTCTTCTCACTTTGTGCATTCCATCTTCATGTATGTTGCCATGTGCATTTGCATCCATCATGTTCATGTTGCCTTGTTTCCATTTGTGTGCTTGGGTGTGTTCTTCCTCTTGCCTTCCCTTTTCTTGTCCTCAAGCTCCAATTTGGTTCCACCAAGTTTCATCAAAACCAAGTGAACGCTTCCAATTCTTTCTTTTCTCCCAATTATTGCAAGTGGCATTTTTTCTGCTCCAAAGAAATGTTCACTATCTTTCTAAATTCCGTAAACCATGCCTACACCTTCTCTGTCAAATTTCGGATCCTTTGGAGTTGTTTTGATTGGGTCCAAAAATGGCTCAAGTCTGAATCTAATTCAAACTTGAATTATTTTTCTACCTCTAAAATGTCCAAACGAATTTTATCCAATAGAGCATAATTCCTGGAGCATGAGGATACTCTTATAT
Source organism: Triticum urartu (assembly GCF_003073215.2). Classification (NCBI taxonomy): domain Eukaryota; kingdom Viridiplantae; phylum Streptophyta; class Magnoliopsida; order Poales; family Poaceae; genus Triticum; species Triticum urartu. Next base: position 451,642,514 of record NC_053027.1, read on the forward strand.
CTGCCAAATTCATTTCCTACCTCCATGGCATTTTCCTTTTCTTCAGCTGCGAATTTGAAATTTACAGATTCAAGAAGGAAAGGAAAGCCCTCCCAGTGCAGCCACTTGGGCCTTTCCCCTCACCCGCAGCCCAACCAAGCCTAGTAGCAGCTCCAACGCAGCCCACCTGGCCCAACTCTGTTCACGGCCACCTGCCCCGTTGCGTTGCCGTCTCTGTTCCAGAGACAGAGCGCTCGCGCTTGCGCCGTGAGCTTCAAGGACGCCGAGGTCGCGCCGTCTTCTCCCCCTCCTTTTAAGCCCCAAGCCCGCGCCCTAGGGTTTCCCTCTTCCCCCTCTCGCCACCGCCTCAAGGCCTCTACTTCCTCTGGTTCTTCTTCCTCTTCTTCTTCTTCAAGAACAGAGAGCACCACCAAGAGCTTCGGCGTCTCCTGCTTGGTCGGAGGCCACCACAGTCGTCTCCAGCATGTCCATCTTCTTCCTCGATGTCGACTACGCCAGTTCAGACGTCTTCCCCGAGTCGGATCGCCAAGTTCCACGCCGACGGCCTCCTCCCCTACTTCCTCTGCTTCATGGACAGCAAGTCCACCGGAGATCTTCGCCTCCCTGCCGTCGATCTGCTGCGTCCCCGGCCACATCTTCTTGTCCTAGGTATACTAGGTATACCCAGACCCATCCCTGATCTTTCCTGTTGCCGATCGATCCCTGTACGCGTCGCTAGTTTCGTGCCTTCGTCTAGCTGTCGGTGCTTCGGCGAACTCTGCAACATTTTCCTGTAGTGTTGGGGTTGCTGTATCATGCTCGTCCAGCCCCGCTGTAGCTCCTGCCTCGCCATGCATCGCCGCCATGACCGCAAGCTACTGCTCCCACACATGCCCACTGGCTTCATTGCTCATGTTGCCCTTGCTGCACCTTCACTGCCACACCTCCCCGCACGCATCTATAGCCAGCAGCTCGCGCGCTCGACCGAAGCCTCATCGTCCCTTGCATGCCTCTGCAGCCGGCGTGTCCGAAGCGAGCACGAGCTCGTCCTTGGGATCCCGCACACCCGAACCTTTGCTGCGCCCGCATCGCCGCCTGCGCATCCACCTTCCAAACCCGCACCCCCGCCGGTGTTCTGCTGCACCGGCAGCCACTGCTTTGCTTGCCGTCGTCGCCGGCAAGTTGCTGGGTGTTCATGGTGTTTCCAAGACTGAGCCTCTGTGCGCCTCACCTTTGCATGCATCCTCACACGCACTCCCCGCAAGCGTCCGCCTTGCCGTGCCTCCTGCATGACTAATGCCCACGCTTTTGCACACTACCACTGCCTCGCCGTGCCTCGCTGCCGTGGCTGAGACGAGTTCCTACCTTGCTCCACCGCTCGCGCAACCGTACCTTCACAGTTTTCCGCAAGCCCGCCACTGTCCGGTAGCTTGAATCCCCGCTGTTTTGCTTGCTTTCGTCACCGGCGAGCATCGCCGTGATGCCATGGCTCGGAAGGCTCGGCCTTCTGTAGCTTGCTCAAGTAAATAAGCTTCCTTAGTTTCACAGAAACAAGTCTCAGCCGGGTTGGTCAGCGCGCTTAGTTTTTAAATATTCTTGCAGTTCGGCCCGATTGTGTTTTTTTTATCAGCCTTGCGTTTTGCTATTTGTCTACTGCATTGCATATTTACAGAATTTCCATTGTCTTTAATTGTTTATAGCCAAATATCCATGCATCCAAATGAAACATGCCATATATGCATCTTGCTCAGATTTTCATGTTCTTTAACACTGTGCAAATTTCATCCATGTTTAAAATGTTTAAACTTGCTATTTGTTTAATTTTGCTTAAATGCCATGTTAAATGATTTATTTCATAACTAATTAACCGTAGCTCCGAATTTAATAAACTTTATATGTAAATGGGGTGGAAAAATGCCTAGTTTAACATGGTGCACTTTGTTTTACTGTTTAACAATATTAATAAACTTTATATGCATATGGGGATTTTTCCGGACTTGTTGTTTTGTTGTTCCGGCCTCATTTAAACTTGCCTAGATAGGTAGTTTTCATATGCTTCACCCCTTGTCATGATAATCAACATTTAATATTGTTGAGTACATAAACATGAGAGAACTAAATAAGTCATGTGGTGTTTTGTCAATATGCAACTCGTTGCATATTGAGCTCCATTTAATTTGTAGGATTGTTTGTGCGTTTTGCCATGCCATGCCTCATTAAACCGGACATGCATCATACTTGATTGTGCATCATGCCATGATTATGTGGTGGTTGTTTACTATATTGTTTGCTTTCTTTCCGGTGTTGCTTCTTCGGGTTAGTTCCGATAACGTCGCATTTGTGAGGATTCGTTCGACTACGTCCGTTTGTCTTCTTCTTGGACTCGTTCTTCTTCCTTGCGGGATCTCAGGCAAGATGATCATACCCTCGAAATCACTTCTATCTTTGCTTGCTAGATGCTCGCTCTTTTGCTATGTCTATGCTGCGATACCTACCACTTGCTTATCATGCCTCCCATATTGTTAAGCCAAGCCTCTAACCCACCTTGTCCTAACAAACCGTTGTTTGGATATGTTACCGCTTTGCTCAGCCCCTCCTATAGCGTTGTTAGTTGCAGGTGAAGATTGAAGTTTGTTCCTTGTTGGAACATGGAGATGTTGTTCCTTGTTGGAACATGTTTACTTGTTGGGATATCACAATATCTCTTATTTAATTAATGCATCTATATACTTGGTAAAGGATGGAAGACTCGGCCTTATGCCTGGTGTTTTGTTCCACTCTTGCCGCCCTAGTTTCCGTCATATCGGTGTTATGTTCCGGATTTTGCGTTCCTTACACGGTTGGGCTATAATGGGAACCCCTTGACAGTTCGCCTTGAATAAAACTCTTCTAGCAATGCCCAACATTGGTTTTACCATTCGCCACCTAGCCTTTTTCTTTTCCCTTGGGAGTCGCGCTCCTGAGGGTCATCATTATTTTAACCCCCCCGGGCCAGTGCTCCTCTGAGTGTTGGTCCAACCTGTCAGCTGCCGGTGGCCACCAGGGGCAACTCTGGGCTGGCCTACCCGTACCTTGGACAATCCGGTGTGCCGTGAGAACGAGATATGTGCAGCTCCTATCGGGATTTGTCGGCACATTCGGGCGGTGTTGCTGGACTTGTTTTACCATTGTCGAAATGTCTTGTAACCTGGATGCCGAGTCTGATTGGAATGTCTTGGGAGAAGGAATATCCTTCGTTGACCATGAGAGCTTGTGATGGGCTAAGTTGGGAGACCCCTGCAGGGATTTGAACTTTCGAAAGCCGTGCCCACGGTTATGGGCATATGGGAATTTGTTAATGTCCGGTTGTAGAAAACCTGAAGTTGACCTTAATTAAAATACATCAACCGCGTGTGTAACCGTGATGGTCTCTTCTCGGCGGAGTCCAGGAAGTGAACACGGTGTTGGAGTTATGCTTGACGTAGGTTGTTCTAGGATCACTTCTTGATCATACTTTTATCGACCGTGCTTTGCCTTCTCTTCTCGCTCTCATTTGTGTATGTTAGCCACCATATATGCTAGTCGCTTGCTGCAGCTCCACCTCATACCTTTTACCTTACCCATAAGCTTAAATAGTCTTGATCGTGAGGGTGTGAGATTGCTGAGTCCCCGTGACTCACAAATACTTCCAAAACCAGTTTGCAGGTGCCGTTGAACCGTGCAGATGACGCAACCAAGCTCAAGGAGGAGCTCGATGAAGATCTTGTCCTTTGTGTTGCTTCGTTCTAGTTGATCAGTAGTGGAGCCCAGTTGGGATCGATCGGGGATCTGTGTAGCTTTTGGGGTAGTCTTCTTTTATTTTGGCTCCGTAGTCGGGCATTGATTGTACTGGTTGATGTAATGCTTTATTCATGTAGTTGTGTGAAGTGGCGAGGTAAGCCAACTATGTATCTCTTTCCCTTATGTATTACATGGGTTGTGTGAAGATTACCACACTTGCGACATTGCTTTCAATGCGGTTATGACTCTAAGTCGTGTTTCAACACGTGGGAGATATAGCCGCATCGAGGGCGTTACAGGGGCTAAGACACGAACTGCAAAGATATATGCGGTGGTTATTTTCTCAGAATAAAAAGATGGCATACCTGTACTATTAAAGTATTTCGGGTCACTTACGACTCGCTGGAGAATTGATCCCCCCGCGGACTTTGTGCGACAAAAGCACCCCCCAAGGTAGGACCCTCTGTGGGAGACTTCTTCTCCAGTTTGGAAGCTTCGGCTTCCGAATCCCCGGGCGCAGTCCTTTTCCTCCTCCGGTCGTCTTCCTTCATGGAGACGCTCGCTCCCTCGATTAGAATGGGCAGGGTTGGGGGCCCGCATCCGCCCGTATTATCCTCCCCATTATCTTCCTTCAAGGGCTCCGGGCAAGGTGCGACCTGGAGCATCTTTTCCAATACCGGATTCTCCAAACCCTTAGGGAGGGGGCCGAACACCGAATCAACTTCGCCTTTGTCAGCCAGTCCTGGTCAAAAAGCAAACTCTCAGAAATAACTTCATAACAAGTGAGAGATAGTATGTTTGGCCGGAAGATTCCTTACCTGTTCGGCGGCGCGGTTACTGCTCAGGCCCACGTCCTCGGTAATTTCTGGACACTCTACCTGAGGTCCGAAGAATGACTTGTACATCTCCTCATGCGTCAGGCCGAGGAAATTTTGAATGACACGCGGCCCCTCGGGATTGAACTCGCACAAGCGAAGGGGCCGGCATTTGCAAGGCTGGATTTGACGAACCAGCATAACTTGTATTACCGCAACCAAACTAAAATCTCCATTGAAGAGAGATCTCGAATGCGGCTTTGCAGTATAGGCACGTCCTTGGCTGGACCCCAGCTCAGACCTCTGCTGATCCATGACAGCAGTTGTGGTGGAGGGCCCGAGCGGAAAACTGGGGCGGCTGCCCACTTGGCACTTCTAGGAGCCGTGATGTAGAACCACTCCTGTTGCCACAATTCAGACACCTCTGGAATGGAACCTTTGGGCCATGGAGCTCCCGTCATCTTGCATATTGAGGCACCTCCACACGCTGCATGTTGCCCCTTGATCATCTTCGGCTTTACTTCAAAGGTCTTGAGCCACAGGCCAAAGTGAGGGGTAACCCGGAGGAAGGCCTCACACACGACAATAAATGTCGTGATATGAAGAAAGGAGTCCGGAGCTAGATCATGGAAATCTAGCCCGTAATAAAACATCAAACCCCTGATGAAAGGATCCAGAGCAAGGCCTAGACCTCGGAGGAAGTGGGATACGAACACGACGTTCTCGTTGGGTTTGGGGGAGGGGACGACCTGCCCTCGGGCGGGCAGCCGATGCACAACCTCGGCGGTCAGATATCTGGCCTCCCTCAACTTTTTGATGTCTTCTTCCGTGACGGAGGAAGGCACCCATCGGCCTTGAAGGATAGATCCGGACAAGATTGAAGGTTCGGAGCACCTGACCTGAACCTTGGGTGTTTGAGCTTGAGGTGGGGGAAGGATTCGATTGAGCACGGGAGGAAAAAAGTAAGAGCCTTGTCCCTTTATAAAGAGGGTGAATATCAAGCGTCTTCTCTGTGGCCGTTTGGACTTGCCTATAGTCTAGGAGTCCTAGAAGTGGTTGGGTTACCCACGCCCGTATTGATGAGAATCCCGGAATAAGGGGACACGATCTCTGCTTTAACAAGATGTGCCAAGGAAACCGCCACGCATGACGCACTGAGGTGGGATGATAAAACGATTCGAATAAAGGCTTGGCCGTGGTGCGATGTCGCACTACGGAATACGTCAGCAGATTAGATCTGTGTAAATATTATTCTCTCTATGGCCACATGTGGAAACTTATTTTGCAGAGCCGGACACTATCTTTGTGTTCAGAATCTTCTATGAAGTACTTGGAGGAGGAATCCGCCTTGCAATGCCGAAGACAATATGCGTGCCGGACTCGTCGTCATTAAAGCCTGGTTCAGGGGCTACTGAGGGAGCCCTGGATTAGGGGGTGTCCGGATGGCTGGACTATACCTTCAGCCGGACTCCTGGACTATGAAGATACAAGATTGAAGACTTCGTCCCATGTCCGGAAGGGACTTTCCTTGGCATGGAAGGCAAGCTTGGCGATACGGATATGTAGATCTCCTACCATTGTAACCGACTTTGTGTAACCCCAACCCTCTCCGGTGTCTATATAAGCCGGAGGGTTTTAGTGCGTAGGACAACATACAAAACAACAATCATACCATAGGCTAGCTTCTAGGGTTTAGCCTCTCCGATCTCGCGGTAGATCTACTCTTGTACTACCCATATCATCAATATTAATCAAGCAGGACGTAGGGTTTTACCTCCATCACAAGGGCCCGAACCTGGGTAAAACCTCGTGTCCCTTGCCTCCTGTTACCATCCGGCCTAGACGCATAGTTCGGGACCCCCTACCCGAGATCCGCCAGTTTTGACACTGACAAGCACCAAAAAACCCTATTTCCACCACCGCAACCTTCTGTACCCAAGAGATCCCATCTTGGGGCCTTTTCCGGAGCTCCGCCGGAGGGTGGATCGATCACGGAGGGCTTCTACATCAACACCATAGCCTCTCCAATGTTGTGTGAGTAGTTTACCACAGACCTTCAGGTCCATAGTTATTAGCTAGATGGCTTCTTCTCTCTCTTTGGATCTCAATACAAAGTTCTCCTCGATCTTCTTGGAGATCTATTCGATGTAATTATTTTTGTGGTGTGTTTGTTGAGATCCGATGAATTGTGGGTTTATGATCAAGATTATCTATGAACAGTATTTGATTCTTCTCTGAAATCTTTTATGTATGATTTGTTATCTTTTTAAGTCTCTTTGAATTATCAGTTTGGTTTGGCCTACTAGATTGATCTTTCTTGCAATGGGAGAAGTGCTTAGCTTTGGGTTCAATCTTGTGGTGTCCTTTCCCAGTGACAGCAGGGGCAGCAAGGCATGTATTGTATTGTGGCCATCGAGGATAAAGAGATGGGGTTTATATCATATTGCTTGAGTTTATCCCTCCACATCATGTCATCTTGCCTAATGCGTTACTCTGTTCTTATGAACTTAATACTCTAGATGCATGCTGGATAGCGGTCGATGTGTGGAGTAATAGTAGTAGATGGAGAATCGTTTCAGTCTACTTGTCGCAGACGTGATGCCTATATACATGATCATGCCTAGATATTCTCAAATTATGCATTTATCTATCAATTGCTCGACAGTAATTTGTTTACCCACCGCAATACTTATGCTATCTTGAGAGAAGCCACTAGTGAAACCTATGGCCCCTGGGTCTATTTTCCCATCATATAAGTTTCCAATCTATTTTACTTTGCAATCTTTACTTTCAATCTATATCATAAAAATACCAAAAATATTTATCTTATTATCTTTATCAGATCTCACTTTTGCAAGTGACCGTGAAGGGATTGACAACCCCTTTATCGCCTTGGTTGCAAGGTTCTTATCTGTTTGTGTAGGTGCGAGGTGACTTGCGTGTAGTCTCCTACTGAATTGATACCTTGGTTCTCAAAAACTAAGGGAACTACTTACGCTACTTTGCTGCATCACCCTTTCCTCTTCAAGGGAAAACCAACGCAGTGCTCAAGAGGTAGCAAGAAGGATTTCTGGCGCCGTTGCCAGGGAGGTTGCACCAAGTCAAGTCAAGATTTGATCTCCCGTCAACAAGCCATTTTTGGCGCCGTTGTCGGGGAGATCTGTTGGGGAACGTAGTAATTTCAAAAAAATTCCTACGCACACGCAAGATCATGGTGATGCATAGCAACGAGAGGGGAGAGTGTTGTCCACGTACCCTCGTAGACCGAAAACAGAAGCGTTAGCACAACGCGGCTGATGTAGTCGTACGTCTTCACGATCTGACCGATCAAGTACCGAACGTACGGCACCTCCGAGTTTAGCACATGTTCAGCTTGATGACGTCCCTCGAACTCCGATCCAGCCGAGTGTTGAAGGAGAGTTTTGTCAGCACGACGGCGTGGTGATGATATTGATGTTCTACCGACGCAGGGCTTCGCCTAAGCACCGCTACAGTATTATCGAGGTGGACTATGGTGGAGGGGGGCACCGCACACGGCTAAGAGATCAATGATCAATTTTTGTGTCTCTGGGGTGCCCCCTGCCCCCGTATATAAAGGAGCAAGGGGTGCAGCCGGTCATAGGAGGAGGCGCGCCGAAGGAGTCCTACTCCCACCGGGAGTAGGACTCCCCTCCTTTTTCCTAGTTGGATTAGGACTTGGGGGGGAAGAGGAGAAAGGGGAAAGGAAAAGGGGGGGGTGTGCCGCCCCCCTTCCTTGTCCAATTCGGACTTGGGGGGGGAGGGGCGCACGGCTGACCCTTGGCCGCCTCTCCTCTTCCTCCACTTGGGCCCATGAGGCACGGTTCACAAGTACCAAGTGATTCATAATCAAGTGGTTCCAAAAGTCCATCAGTATGGAGTTTCTTCATGCGCTTTACACCGATATGACCTAATTGGCAGTGCCACAAATAAGTTGCACTATCATTATCAACTCTCCATCTTTTGGCTTCAACATTATGAATATGTGTATCACTACTATCGAGATTCATCAAAAATAGACCACTCTTCAAGGGTGCATGACCATAAAAGATATTACTCATATAAATAGAACAACCATTATTCTCTGATTTAAATGAATAACCGTCTCGCATCAAACAAGATCCAGATATAATGTTCATGCTCAATGCTGGCACCAAATAACAATTATTTAGGTCTAATACTAATCCCGAAGGTAGATGTAGAGGTAGCGTGCCGACCGCGATCACGTCGACTTTGGAACCATTTCCCACACGCATCATCACCTCGTCCTTTGCCAGTGTTCGCTTAATCCGTAGTCCCTGTTTCGAGTTGCAAATATTAGCAACAGAACTAGTATCAAATACCCAGGTGCTACTGCGAGCTCTAATAAGGTATACATCAATAACATGTATATCACATATACCTTTGTTCACCTTGCCATCCTTCTTATCCGCCAAATACTTGGGGCTGTTCCGCTTCCTGTGACCAGTCTGCTTGCAGTAGAAGCACTCAGTTTCAGGCTTAGGTCCAGACTTGGGTTTCTTCTCCTGAGCAGCAACTTGCTTGCTGTTCTTCTTGAAGTTCCCCTTCTTCTTCCCTTTGCCCTTTTTCTTGAAACTAGTGGTCTTGTTGACCATCAACACTGATGCTCCTTCTTGATTTCTACCTCCGCAGCCTTTAGCATTGCGAAGAGCTCGGGAATTGTCTTAACCATCCCTTGCATATTATAGTTCATCACAAAGCTCTTGTAGCTAGGTGGAAGTGATTGGAGAATTCTGTCAATGACGCTATCATCCGGAAGATTAACTCCCAGTTGAATCAAGTGATTACAATACCCAGACATCTTGAGTATATGCTCACTGACAGAACTATTCTCCTCCATCTTGCAGCTATAGAACTTATTGGAGACTTCATATCTCTCAATCCGGGCATTCTTCTGGAATATTAGCGTCAACTCCTGGAACATCTCATATGCCCCATGACGTTCAAAACATCGTTGAAGTCCCGGTTCTAAGCCGTAAAGCATGGCACACTGAACTATCGAGTAGTCATCAACACGCGACTGCCAGGCATTCACAATGTCTGCAGTTGCAGGCGCAGGTGGTACACCTAGCGGTGCTTCCAGGATGTAACTCTTCTGTGCAGCAATGAGGATAATCCTCAAGTTACGGACCCAGTCCGTGTAATTGCTACCATCATCTTTCAACTTTGCTTTCTCAAGGAACGCATTAAATTTCAACGGAACAATAGCACGGGCCATCTATCTACAATCAAACATAAACAAGCAAGATACAATCAGGTACTAAGTTCATGATAAATTTAAGTTCAATTAATCATATTACTTAAGAACTCCCACTTAGAAAGACATCCCTCTAATCCTCTAAGTGATCACGTGATCCAAATCAACTAAACCATAACTGATCATCACGTGAAATGGAGTAGCTTTCAATGGTGAACATCACTATGTTGATCATATCTACTATATGATTCACGCTCGACCTTTCGGTCTCAGTGTTCCGAGGCCATATCTGCATATGCTAGGCTCGTCAAGTTTAACCTGAGTATTCTGCGTGTGCAAAACTGGCTTGCACCCGTTGTAGATGGACGTAGAGCTTATCACACGCGATCATCACGTGGTGTTTGGGCACGACGGACTTTGGCAACGGTGCATACTCAGGGAGAACACTTTTATCTTGAAATTTAGTGAGAGATCATCTTATAATGCTACCGTCAATCAAAGCAAGATAAGATGCATAAAAGATAAACATCACATGCAATCAATATAAGTGATATGATATGGCCATCATCATCTTGTGCTTGTGATCTCCATCTCCGAAGCACCGTCATGATCACCATCGTCACCGGCGCGACACCTTGATCTCCATCGTAGCATCGTTGTCGTCTCGTCAATCTTATGCTTCTATGACTATCGCTACTGCTTAGTGATAAAGTAAAGCATTACAGGGCCATTGCATTGCATACAATAAAGCGACAACCATATGGCTCCTGCTAGTTGCCGATAACTCGGTTACAAAACATGATCATCTCATACAATAAAATATAGCATCATGTCTTGACCATATCACATCACAACATGCCCTACAAAAACAAGTTAGACTTCCTCTACTTTGTTGTTGCAAGTTTTACGTGGCTGCTGCGGGCTTAGCAAGAACCGTTCTTACCTACGCATAAAAACCACAATGATAGTTTGTCAAGTTGGTGCTGTTTTAACCTTCGCAAGGACCGGGCGTAGCCACACTCGGTTCAACTAAAGTTGGAGAAACTGACACCGGCCAGCCACCTGTGTGCAAAGCACGTCGGTAGAACCAGTCTCGCGTAAGCGTACGCGTAATGTCGGTCCGGGCTGCTTCATCCAACAATACCGCCGAACCAAAGTATGACATGCTGGTAAGCGGTATGACTTATATCGCCCACAACTCACTTGTGTTCTACTCGTGCATATAACATCAACGCATAAAACCTGGCTCGGATGCCACTGTTGGGGAACGTAGTAATTTCAAAAAAATTCCTACGCACACGCAAGATCATGGTGATGCATAGCAACGAGAGGGGAGAGTGTGGTCCATGTATCCTCGTAGACCGAAAACGGAAGCGTTAGCACAACGCGGCTGATGTAGTCGTACTTCTTCATGATCCGACCAATCAAGTACCGAACGTACGACACCTCCGAGTTCAGCACACGTTGAGCTCGATGACGTCCCTCGAACTCCGATCCAGCCGAGTGTTGAGGGAGAGTTTCGTCAGCACGATGGCGTGGTGACGATGTTGATGTTCTATTGACGCAGGGCTTCGCCTAAGCACCGCTACAGTATTATCGAGGTGGACTATGGTGGAGGGGGGCACCGCACACGGCTAAGAGATCAATGATCAATTGTTGTGTCTCTGGGGTGCCCCCTGCCCCTGTATATAAAGGAGAAAGGGGGGTGCGGCCGGTCATAGGAGGAGGCGCGCCGGAGGAGTCCTACTCCCATCAGGAGTAGGACTCCTCTCCTTTTTCCTAGAGTTGGATTAGGACATGGGGGGGAAGGAGGAGAGAGGGGAAAGGAAAGGGGGGGGCACCGCCCCCCCTCCTTGTCCAATTCGGACTGGGGGGAGGGGCGCGCGGCTGCCCCTTTGCCGCCTCTCCTCTTCCTCCACTTGGGCCCATAAAGCCCAATAGCCTCCGGGGGTTCCGGTAACCCCTCCGGTACTCCGGTAAAATCACTATTTCACCCGAAACACTTCCGTTATCCAAACATAGGCTTCCAATATATCAATCTTCATGTCTCGACCATTTCGAGACTCCTCGTCATGTCCGTGATCACATCCGGGACTCCGAACAACCTTCGGTACATCAAAACACATAAACTCATAATAAAAATGTCATCATAATGTTAAGCGTGCAGACCCTACGGGTTCGAGAACTATGTAGACATGACCGAGACACGTCTCCGGTCAATAACCAATAGCGGAACCTGGATGCTCATATTGGCTCCTACATATTCTACGAAGATCTTAATTGGTCAGACCGCATAACAACATACGTTGTTCCCTTTGTCATCGGTATGTTTACTTGCCCGAGATTCGATCGGTCGGTATCTCAATACCTAGTTCAATCTCGTTACCGGCAAATCTCTTTACTCGTTCTGTAATACATCATCCCGCAACTAACTCATTAGTTGCAATGCTTGCAAGGCTTAAGTGATGTGCATTACCAAGAAGGCCCAGAGATACCTCTCCGACAATCGGAGTGACAAATCCTAATCTCGAAATACGCCAACCCAACAAGTACCTTCGGAGACACCTGTAGAGCACCTTTATAATCACCCAAGTTACGTTGTGACGTTTGGTAGCACACAAAGTGTTCCGCCGGTAAATGGGAGTTGCATAATATCATAGTCATAGGAACATGTATAAGTCATGAAGAAAGCAATAGCAACATACTAAACGATTGTGTGCTAAGCTAACGGAATGGTTCATGTCAATCACATCATTCTCCTAATGATGTGATACCATTAATCAAATGACAACTCATGTCTATGGTTAGGAAACATAACCATCTTCGATTAACGAGCTAGTCAAGTAGAGGCATACTAGTGACACTCTGTTTGTCTATATATTCACACATGTATTATGTTTCCGGTTAATACAATTCTAGCATGAATAATAAACATTTATCATGATATAAGGAAATAAATAATAACTTTATTATTGCCTCTAGGGCATATTTCCTTCAAGATCTATGCACAAGTCAAGACATACCAAGTACCCATCACAAACTCTTATCCCTCGCATTACATTATTGGCCATTTGCCTCTCGTTTTCCTCTCCCCCGCTTTACCTTTGCCTCTGCCTTTTCTTCGCCTTCTTCTGGTATGTCTTTTTTGTTTGTGTTTCCACGTGCCTTCTATTTGCTTGCATCTTTGCTCGCAAAAAATCTATTGATATGGATCCACTTAAAGTGTTCAACTTGGATCATCTTCGGTCCTTATGCGCTCATGCTGAAACCCCAACTAGCCTAATTGATATGAAATCTTTATATGAGCATGCTTATTTTGTGCGTCACTGTTTGTCTGAAAAGGGGAAACTCTTATGGGATCAAATAAACAGTGTGTTATTCTTGGAATCTTTGTGAAATTTGAGATTTTACTTGCTGCTCTAAGAACCCTAAAAAACACGTTCCCTGCCTATGTGATTTTAATGAAAATGAAATCTTATCTTCTTATGCAAAGGGTGTTTATAGCTGCTACGATATCGAACAAATTGAAGAATTTGTTGCTTTTAAGGGTGCTTATGAAGTTGCTTCTTTGATTGAAAAGTATGATATTACTCTCTACAAATCTGAAAATCTTAACATACTTAAATATTGCTATGAAAACTATGCTCACAATGCCTATGTTAAGGAATTTATTGAGAGAATGACCGTTGCTTTGGAAGAAAATAATGGTATGCACGAATCTATAGATAATTATGATTCCAATGATTTGATTGAAATATCCCTAGATGAACATGATGCTTGCTATTCTTATAGCCATGATTCCAATATTTATGGAGATGAATTTGCTATAGTTCCTTATGTTAAACACGACATTATTGCTATTGCACCCATACTTGATAGTTCCTTGAATCAAAAGAAAGATTGCAATGATTTTACTCTAAATTCTATTGATGTCAATTGTGCTAATAATGTGCAAAACCCTAAGCTTGGGGATGCTAGTTTTGCTATGTCTACTACTTGTTGCAATGATCATGATTGGGGTGATTCTTCTTTTGATCTTGAAAATTTATTTAAGCCCCATGATGAATATGATATTGATAATAGTGTTTGCAATATTATTGAAAGTGGGTTTGGAAGAGTTTCAACTTTACATCCCACATATTTGGAGAATGTTCAATCTTATGAAATATTTGATAAAAGTGGGTTTGGAGAGGTCATGACTTTAGTTAATGTTAATCCCACTATTTTGGAAGAGTGTCAACTTTGCATGCATGTGGATCATGTTGAAAATATTTTGTGTGATAGCTATTTTGTTGAATTTGCTTATGATCCCACATGTAATTATTATGAGAGAGGAAAATATGATTGTAGAAATTTTCATGTTACTAAATTACCTCTCGTTATGTTGAGATTGCTATTGTTTCTTTCTGCTTCCTTGCATAAGCTAGTTTTTGCTTGCTATGATAATCTGTTTGCCTATAAGATGCCTATTCATAGGAAGTATGTTAGACTTAGATGTGTTTTTCATGTGTTTTATGATGTTCTCTTTTGTTCTTCAATTCTTGTCTTTCATGTGAGCATCATCGAAATTATCAATGCCTAGCTAGGGGCGTTAAACGATAGCGCTTGTTGGGAGGCAACCCAATTTTATTATTGTTTCTTGCTTTTGGTTTTTGTTTATTAATAAATAATTAATCCAGCTTCTGTTTAGATGTGGTTTTATGCTTTTAGTTAGTGTTTGTGCCAAGTAGAACCTTTGGGAAGACTTGGGGGAAGTTTTTGCGATCTTGCTGTAAAAAACAGAAACTTTAGCGCTTACGAGATTTGCTGCCATTTTTTACTGGAGAGTGCGATTAGGTTGATTATTTTTGCAGATGATTAATAGACAAATTCCTCACGTCCAAAAATTTATTTAAGAATTTTTGGGGTTACATAATTATTCGAAACCTACATATTACTAGACTATTCTGTTTTTAACAAATTCTGTTTTTGTGTGTTGTTTGCTTACTTTGATGAATCTATCGCTAGCATCGGGGGGTATGAACCATAGAGAAGTTGGAATACAGTAGGTTTAACACCAATATAAATAAAGAATGAGTTCATTACAGTACCTTAAGTGGTGGTTTGTTTTCTTATACTAACGCAGCTCATGAGATTTTCTGTTGAGTTTTGTGTTGTGAAGTTTTCAAGTTTTGGGTAAAGATTTGATGGATTATGGAATAAGAAGTGGCAAGAGCCTAAGCTTGGGGATGCCCAAGGCATCCCAAGGTAAAATTCAAGGACAACCAAAAGCCTAATCTTGGGGATGCCTCGGAAGGCATCCCCTCTTTCGTCTTTGTCCATCGGTAACTTTACTTGATGCTATATTTTTATTCACCACATGATATGTGTTTTGCTTGGAGCGTCTTGTATGATTTGAGTCTTTGATTTTTAGTTTACCACAATCATCCTTGATGTACACACCTTTTGTAGAGACATGCATGAATCGGGATTTATTAGAATACTCTATGTGCTTCACTTATATCTTTTGAGCTAGATAAATTTTGCTCTAGTGCTTCACTTATACCTTTTTAAGAGAACGGTGGTGGTTTTATTTTATAGAAATTATTGATCTCTCATGCTTCACTTATATCATTTTGAGAGTCCTATAGAACAACATGGTAATTTGCTTTGGCTATAAAATTAGTCCTAATATGATAGGCATCCAAGATGGGTATAATAAAAACTATCATAAAAAGTGCATTGAATACTATGAGAAGTTTGATACTTGATGATTGTTTTGAGATATGAAGATGGTGATATTAGAGTCATGCTATTTGAGTAGTTGTGAATTTGATAAATACTTGTGTTAAGGTTTGTGATTCCCGTAGCATGCACGTATGGTGAACAGTTATATGATGAAGTCGGAGCATGATTTATTTATTGATTGTCTTCCTTATGAGTGATGGTCGGGGACGAGTGATGGTATTTTCCTACCAACTCTATCACCAAGGATCATGCACGTAGTACTTTGTTTCGATAACTAATAGATTTTTGCAATAAGTATGTGAGTTCTTTATTACTAATGTTGAGTCCATGGATTATACGCACTCTCCCCCTTCCACCATTCCTAGCCTCTCTAGTACAGTGCAACTTTCGCCGGTACCATAAACCCACCATATACTTTCCACAAAACAGCCA
Source organism: Triticum urartu (assembly GCF_003073215.2). Taxonomy (NCBI): domain Eukaryota; kingdom Viridiplantae; phylum Streptophyta; class Magnoliopsida; order Poales; family Poaceae; genus Triticum; species Triticum urartu. The sequence continues at coordinate 451,658,462 of NC_053027.1, forward strand.
CCATACCTACCTATTTTGGCATTTCCATAGCCATTCTGAGATATATTGCCATGCAACTTACCACCGTTCCATTTCCTATGACACGCTTCATCATTGTCATATTGCTTTGCATGATCATGTAGTTGACATCGTATTTGTGGCAAAGCCACCTTCATAATTCTTTCATACATGCCACTCATGAGTCATTGCACATCCCGGTACACCGCCGGAGGCATTCACATAGAGTCATATTTTTTTTCTAAGTATCGAGTTGTAATTCTTGAGTTGTAAGTAAATAAAAGTGTGATGATCATCATTATTAGAGCATTGTCCCATGTGAGCAAAGGATGATGGAGACTATGATTCCCCCACAAGTCGGGATGAGCCTCAGGACGAAAAAGGGGAGAAAGGCCATAAAAAAGAGAAGGCCCCAAAAAATGAGAGAAAAAGAGAGAAGGGACAATGTTACTATCCTTTTACCACACTTGTGCTTCAAAGTAGCACCATGATCTTCATGATAGAGAGTCTCTTATGTTGTCACTTTCATATACTAGTGGGAATTTTACAATATAGAACTTGGCTTGTATATTCCAATGATGGGCTTCCTCAAAATGCCCTGGGTCTTCGTGAGCAAGCGAGTTGGATGCACACCCACTTAGTTCTTTTGTTGAGCTCTCATACATTTATAGCTCTAGTGCATCCGTTGCATGGCAATCCCTACTCACTCACATTGATATCTATTGATGGGCATCTCCATAGCCCGTTGGTACGCCTAGTTGATGTGAGACTATCTTCTCCTTTTTGTCTTCTCCACAACCACCATTCTATTCCACCAATAGTGCTATATCCATGGCTCACGCTCATGTATTGCATGAAGATTGAAAAAGTTTGAGAACGTCAAAAGTATGAAACAATTGCTTGGCTTGTCATCGGGATTGTGCATGATTTAAATACTTTGTGTGGGGAAGATGGAGCATGGCCACACTATATGATTTTGTAGGGATAACTCTCTTTGGCCATGTTATTTTGAGAAGACATGATTGCTTTGTTAGTATGCTTGAAGTATTATTATTTTTATGTCGATATTAAACTTTTGTCTTGAATCTTTAGGATCTGAACATTCATGCCACAATAAAGAAAATTACATTTAGAATTATGCTAGGTAGCATTCCACATCAAAAATTCTGTTTTTATCATTTACCTACTCAAGGACGAGTAGGAATTAAGCTTGGGGATGCTCGATACGTCTCCAACGTATCTATAATTTTTGATTGTTCCATGATATTATATTATCTGTTTTGGATGTTTAATGTGCTTTAATTTACCTTTCTATATTATTTTTGGGACTAACCTACTAACCAATGGCCCAGTGCAAATTGCTATTTTTTTGCCTATTTTAGTGTTTCACAGAAAAGGAATATCAAATGGAATCCAAACGGAATGAAACCTTTGGGAGAGTTATTTTTGGAACAAATGTGATCCAGGAGACTTGGAGTCGCCGTCAAGAAAGAAGCGAGGAGGCCACGAGGTAGGGGGGCGTGCCCCCACCCTCGTGGGCCCCTTGCAGCTCCACCGGTGTACTTCTTCCTCCTTTATATACCAATATACCCCGAAAACATCGAGGAGCACCATGAAACCCTATTTCCACCGCCACAACCTTCTCTGCCCAAGAGATCCCATCTTGGGGCCTTTTTCGGAGCTCCGCCGGAGGGGGAATCGATCACGGAGGGCTTCTACATCAACACCATAGCCTCTCCGATGATGTGTGAGTAGTTTACCATAGACCTTCGGGTCCATAGTTATTAGCTAAATGGCTTCTTCTTGCTCTTTGGATCTCAATACAAAGTTCTCCTCGATCTTCTTGGAGATCTATTCGATGTAATTCTTTTTGCGGTGTGTTTGTCGAGATCCGATGAATTGTGGGTTTATGATCAAGATTATATATGAACAATATTTAATTCTTATCTGAAATATTTTATGTATGATTTGTTATCTTTGCAAGTCTCTTCGAATTATCAGTTTGGTTTGGCCTACTAGATTGATCTTTCTTGCAACGGGAGAAGTTCTTAGCTTTCGGTTCAATCTTGCGGTCTCCTTTCCTAATGACAGCAGGGGCAGCAAGGCACGTATTGTATTGTTGCCATCGAGGATAAAAAGATGGTGTTTATATCATATTGCTTGAGTTTATCCCTCCACATCATGTCATCTTGCCTAATGCGTTACTCTGTTCTTATGAACTTAATACTCTAGATGCATGTTGGATAGCGTTCGATGTGTGGAGTAATAGTAGTAGACGCAGAATCGTTTCGGTCTACTTGTCGCGAACGTGATGCCTATATACATGATCATGCCTAGATATTCTCATAATTATGCACTTTTCTATCAATTGCTCGCCGGTAATTTGTTTACCCACCGTAATACTTATGCTATCTTGAGAGAAGCAACTAGTGAAACCTATGGCCCCCGGGTCTATTTTCCCATCATATAAGTTTCCAATCTATTTTACTTTGCAATCTTTACTTTCAATCTATATCATAAAAATACCAAAAATATTTATCTTATTATCTCTATCAGATCTCACTTTTGCAAGTGGACGTGAAGGGATTGACAACCCCTTTATCGCGTTGGTTGCAAGGTTCTTATTTGTTTGTGTAGGTGCGAGGTGACTTGCGTGTAGTCTCCTACTGGATTGATACCTTGGTTCTCAAAAACTGAGGGAAATACTTACGCTACTTTGCTGCATCACCATTTCCTCTTCAAGGGAAAACCAACGCAGTACTCAAGAGGTAGCATACCTCCACAGCCTTTAGCATCGCGAAGAGCTCAGGAATTGTCTTATCCATCCCTTGCATATTATAGTTCATCACGAAGATTTTGTAGCTTGGTGGTAGTGATTTAAGAACTCTGTCAATGACACTATCATCAGGAAGATTAACTCCCAGTTGAGTCAAGTGGTTGTGGTACCGAGACATTCTGAATTTATGTTCACTGACAAAACTATTGTCCTCCAACTTGCAGCCATAGAACTTATTGGAGACTTCATATCTCTCAATTCGGGCATTTGCTTGAAGTATTAACTTCAACTCCTGGAACATCTCATATGCTCCATGACGTTCAAAACATCTTTGAAGTCCTGATTCTAAGCCGTAAAGCATGGCACACTGAACTATCAAGTAGTCATCAGCTTTGCTCTGCCAGACGTTCACAACGTCCGGCGTTACTCCTACTGCGGTCTTGCACCTAGCGGTGCTTTGATACGTCTCCAACGTATCTATAATTTTTGATTGTTCCATGCTATTATATTATCTGTTTTGGATGTTTAATGGGCTTTAATATGCACTTTTATATTATTTTTGTGACTAACCTATTAACCGAAGGCCCAGTGCAAATTGTTGTTTTTTTTGCCTATTTCAGTGTTTCGCAGAAAAGGAATATCAAACAGAATCCAAACGAAATGAAACATTTGCGAGGATCTTTTTTGGAACAAACAGAATCTTGGAGACTTGGAGTGGAGGTCAAGGAAGCAACGAGACGGCCACGAGGTAGGGCGGCATGCCCAGGGGCAGGCGCGCCCCCATCCTCGTGGGCCCCACGTAGCTCCACCGACCTACTTCCTTCGCCTATATATAATCTTATACCCTGAAAACATCCACACGAGCCACGGAACCACTTTTCCACCGCTGCAACCTTTTGTACCCATGAGATCCCATTTGGGGCCCTTTTCCAGCGATTTGCCGGAGGGGGATTTGATCACGGAGGGCTTCTACATCAACAACATAGCCTATCCGATGATGTGTGAGTAGTTTAGCACAGACCTTTGGGTCCATAGTTATTAGCTAGATCACTTATTCTCTATCTTTGGTTCTCAATACAAAGTTCTCCTCGATGTTCTTGGAGATCTATTCAATGTAATTCTTTTTGCAGTGTGTTTGCCGAGATCCGATGAATTATGGGTTTATGATCCAGATTATCTATGAACAATATTTGATTCTTCTCTGAATTCTTATATGCATGACTTGATATCTTTGCAAGTCTCTTCGAATTATCAGTTTGGTTTGGCCTACTAGATTGATCTTTCTTGCAATGGGAGAAGTGCTTAGCTTTGGGTTCAATCTTGTGGTGTCCTTTCCAAGTGACAGCAAGGGCAGCAAGGCACATATTGTATTGTTGCCATCGAGGATAAAAAGATGGGGTTTATATCATATTGCTTGAGTTTATCCCTCTGTTCTTATGAACTTAATACTCTAGATGCATGTTGGATAGCGGTCGATGTGTGGAGTAATAGTAGTAGATGCAGAATCGTTTCGGTCTACTTGACACGGACATGCTGCCTATGTTCATGATCATGCCTAGATAACATCATAACTATGCACTTTTCTATTAATTGCTCGGCAGTAATTTGTTCACCCACAATAATATATGATATCTTGAGAGAAGCTACTAGTGAAACCTATGGCCCCCGGGTCTACTTTACATCATATAAGTTTCTGATCTACAATTCTAGTTTACTATTTATTTTGCAATCTTTATTTTCCAATCTATACAACAAAAATACCAAAAATATTTATCTTATTATCTTTATCAAATCTCACTTTCGCAAGTGACCATGAAGGGATTGGCAACCCCTTTATCGCGTTGGTTGCGAGGTTCTTGTTTGTTTGTGCGGGTACTAGGCGGCTTGTGTGTAGTCTCCTATTGGATTGATACCTTGGTTCTCAAAAACTGAGGGAAATACTTATTCTACTTTGCTGCATCACCCTTTCCTCTTCATGGGAAAACCAACACATGGTCAAGAGGTAGCATGCTTCCAGGACGTAATTCTTCTATGCAGCAATGAGGATAATCCTCAAGTTACGGACCCAGTCTGTGTAGTTTCTACCATCATCTTTCAACTTAGCTTTCTCTAGGAATGCATTAAAATTCAAGGGAATGGTAGCATGGGCCATTGATCTACAATAACATAGACATGCAAATACTATCAGGTACTAAGTTCATGATAAATTAAAGTTCAATTAATCATCTTACTTAAGAACTCCCACTTAGATAGGCATCCCTCTAGTCATCTAAATGATCACGTGATCCATATCAACTAAACCATGTCTGATCATCATGTGAGATGGAGTAGTTTTCAATTGTGAACACCACTATGTTGATCATATCTACTATATGATTCACGTTTGACCTTTCGGTCTCAGTGTTCTGAGGCCACATATGCATATGCTAGACTCGTCAAGTTTAACCCGAGTATTCTGCACATGCAAAACTGGCTTGCACCCGTTGTATGTGAATGTAGAGCTTACACTACTGCAGGATGCTACTAACACGACACTACGATCAAAGACCCTTTGATGAAACTGTGTGATATGGCATAATCGCAAACGGTGGTGTAGAAAACCCAACAAAAAAGGTGCAAAACGTTTGCGATGGAGGATGCATCAAACACGGTTCAGATTTTAGTTGTGTGTGCGATGCAGGGCATACGGTTCAGCTCAATTAACTGTTTGCGATGAGGAGGAACAAAATAAACGGGCAACCAGATGATGGTGTGTGTGATGTACATCATACGGTTCACTCGGATGAACTGTTTGTGATTAGGCAACACAAAAGAAACGGTCAACCAAATCAATGGTGTGTGCGATATGCGGCATGCAGTTCACTCAGATGAACTGTTTCTGTTGAGACATGTGAACAGAGACGGTTCAAATGAACAAGATGTGTGTGATACGAGGCAAACAGGTCTGTAATCAGAAACATGTGCGAAGAACGATAACAACACAGACGATTACTGCTAATAATACGTGTGTGTTGTGAGAAAACGATTGCTAGTATACAATTGTGAGTGATTGATGAAAACATCACCGACGGGTTCCATTGTTTAGTCCGTGTGCGATGTGATTTTCTTTGTCTGCACAACATCTATGCTCTATCTACAGAGCATCAACATATATACTTAAAAATATAGCATTGCAAAACCAAATTAAGCATACAATTACACAAGTGACTACACACATAACATTTCCACACACCAAAATAAGCAATTACATGCATACTATAGTAGGAGAAATGAGAATCTAATCATCTACTTATTGTTGCGATGACGCTTGCCATTGCTCTGCTTCTGCTAGATCCCTGGACGTTTTGGGGAAGGAGGCACTTCCTCATGTCAATGATCTGCCTGTACATGTCGTAGCTCGTGTACGCCTCCGTGGCCACGTACACGATGTGAGCTTTGTCGAGTTTCTCCATCCAGGCCAAGTGCCAGGCACGCTTGTCCTTGTTGCACGAATCCTTCATGTCTCTGTAGTAGGGGTTCATGATGGCCTCAGCGAGGTGAACCAGTGAGTCCTTGTCATGCTCCTTGCTGCCCCAGATCTTGTATTGGCCCTGGATGTCGACAAGATTCTGGCAGGCGATGCCCGAATTCTCGAGCGCCTTTACATCATTGGTGATGTCCACCGTAGCGAACATGTAGTGGGGGCTCTTGACAAACCTGGAAAAACGCTCGCAAGGCCTTGTGGCCAGGCAGTAGTGGTAGATGAGGACGTGGTGGCGCACGCACATCTGGGCGACAGTGACCTTGGGACGAGACCCGGCACAAGCGCGGGTGTACTCGAGGTCGAACCTGACCACCTTGTACTTCTCCGTGGCAAACAACAGCTCCATGATGTGGATGGAGTGCTCCACCCTGACCGGGTCGTTGGTGTACACCACCGAGAGGTCCATGAACCTTCTGTGGTGTCCACCACAGCACGCGTGGTGAACTACTGCTCATTGTCGGCAGCCGCTCGGTGCGCCATTGGAGCCGCGCAGGATACCCTCTAAGAATCTCTCGTGGTGGGTGTGCTTCTTGCAATGGTGGGGCGTGATTGAAAGGTTGAAGAGACACAAGGGTTAAATGGCCACTATAATAAATGGGGGCCGTCCGGCCTGTAATAGTCACATATTGTCACGGCGTTCATAGCGGAGGATTCCAGTGCACACTTGACAACACCGCACCGCACGCATGGGCTCGAAGAGGCGCCAAATGTATCGTCGGTGAGCCTGTTCCCGCGCTACCGCGCTGTTTGTTGGGGAACGCAGTAATTTCAAAAATTATCCTACGCACACGGAAGATCCATCTAGGTGATGCATAGCAACGAGAGGGGATAGTGTTGTCCACGTACCCTCGTAGACCGTAAGCGGAAGCGTTATGACAACGCGGTTGATCTAGTCGTACGTCTTCACGATCTGACCAATCCTAGCACCGAAGCTACAACACCTCCGCGATCTGCACACGTTCAGCTCGGTGACGTCCCACGAACTCTAGATCCATCTGAGTGTCAAGGGAGAGCTTCGTCAGCACGACGGCGTGATGACGGTGATGATGAAGTTACCGACGCAGGGCTTCACCTAAGCACTACAACGATATGACCGAGGTGGAGATCTGTGAGGGGGCACCGCACGCGGCCAAGAAATCAACTTGTGTGTCCTAGGGTGCCCCCTCCCAACGTATATAAAGGAGGGAGGGGAAGGCCGGCCGGCCCTCTCTAGGCGCGCCAAGGGGGAGGAGTCCTCCTCCTAGTAGGAGTAGGACTCCCCCTTTCCTAGTCCCACTAGGAATAGAAGGAAGAGGGAGAAGGAGAAAGGAAAGGGGGGCCGGCCCCCTCACCCAATTCGGATTGGGCTTGGGGGGCGCCCCCTCCTAGACTGCCTTCTCTTCTCCCTCACTAAGGCCCATTAAGGCCCATATACTCCCCGGGGGGTTCTGGTAACCCCCCGGTACTCCGGTAAATGCCCGAACTCACCCGGAACCTTTTCGATGTTCAAACATAGCCTTCCAATATATCAATCTTTATGTCTCAATCATTCCGAGACTCCTCGTCATGTCCGTGATCATATTCGGGACTCTGACCTACCTTCAGTACATCAAAAACCATAAACTCATAATATCGATAGTCACCGAACGTTAAGCGTGCGGACCCTACGGGTTTGAGAACTATGTAGACATGACCGAGACTCATCTCCGATCAATAACCAATAGCGGAACCTGGATGCTCATATTGGTTCCTACATATTCTATGAAGATCTTTATCGGTCAAACCGCATAACAACATATGTTGTTCCCTTTGTCATTGGTATGTTACTTGCCTGAGATTCGATCGTTGGTATCTCAATACCTAGTTTAATCTCATTACCGGCAGGTCTCTTTACTCGTTCCGTAATGCAACATCCTGCAACTAACTCATTAGTCACATTGCTTGCAAGGCTTATAGTGATGTGCATTACCGAGAGGGCCCAGAGAAACCTCTCCGACAATCGGAGTGACAAATCTTAATCTCGATCTATGCCAACTCAACAAACACCATCGGAGACACCTGTAGAGCATCCTTATAATCACCCAGTTACGTTGTGACGTTCGATAGCACACAAAGTGTTCCTCCGGTATTCGGGAGTTGCATAATCTCATAGTCATAGGAACATGTATAAGTTATGAAGAAAGCAATAGCAATAAACTAAACGATCATAGTGCTAAGCTAACGGATGGGTCTTGTCCATCACATCATTCTCCTAATGATGTGACCCCATTCATCAAATGACAACACATGTCTATGGCCAGGAAACTTAACCATCTTAGATTAACGAGCTAGTCAAGTAGTAGCATACTAGGGACACTCCGTTTTGTCTATGTATTCACACATGTACTAAGTTTCCGGTTCATACAATTCTAGCATGAATAATAAACATTTATCATGATATAAGGAAATATAAATAACAACTTTATTATTGCCTCTAGGGCATATTTCCTTCAGTCTCCCACTTGCACTAGAGTCAATAATCTAGTTCACATCTTTATGTGATTAGTTCACATATTCATGTGACTAATACCCAAAGGGTTTAGTAGAGTCAATAATCTAGTTCACATTGTTATGTGATTAACACCCAAAGAGTGATCATGTTTTGCTTGTGAGATAAGTTTAGTCTACAGGTCTGCAACATTCTGATGTGTATGTATTTGTAACATCCCAAAATTCTAAATTTTGGAATGTTATAAACAAATAGATAGATTGATTGATTGCGTGAAATTGAGTGAAATTCGAATTCTTTTGAAAGTTAAATGAGAGGGAATAAAAGGACTTTCCCAAACTTTCATATTTGCTTTCTGATCTCCATGAATTCAAATTCTTTTCAAACACAAAACCCTAGAGAGAAGATGACATGACTTATTCCATTTAAAAATGAAAAGGGTGTTTGAAAAATAATTGAATTTCATTTAGAAATATTCCAATTCTGAAACTTTATGCGACTCAATGATTTTCACGAGAGAAGATAAAATGACTTCTTCAAATTATATGAAATATGAGTTGGGAGTTTCAAAAAGATTAAATTCAAAGCTCTTTTGAATTTATTTTCAATTTGGAATATTAGATCATCATGCCTATCTTATTTTCTTGCTTTTTGGTCGATCCTAGAAATTTCACGCAGCTCAAGGACCTTCGGAGAGAGTTGGAGATTTCGTTATTTTCTTATTTGAGAGTTTTCTCGAATTGGAAAAGAGGATCATTTGATTTATTTATTTCATCTTCAATTATTTTTCCGTTATCAAAAAAATATATGAGAGAGGGAATAATATGACTTTCCCAAATATAGGAAAAATGAAGATTTAATAAATAGATCAAATTTCGTTTTCCGGTGTTTGTTTGCGTTTTATTTGGATAGGGAAAAATGCGCGTTTTTGAAAATTTTATTTTAGGTCCGGAGAAAAGTTCATTTTGTTCGGCTCATTTTTAGGAGTCGGGGAAAATTTACTTTATTAGTTTTGGAGTCCGGTAGATTTTGTTTTTATGTGTTTTTCCAAGCGCGGATCTGTTTAAAAAAAACTGCAGCGCCTTGGGCCAAAGGCCCAAGCCACCAGCCGGCCGAGGCCAAGGCCATCGCTAGCGCCCCAGCCTCCCTGTGCGCAGGCGCCAGGCGCCAGGGAGCCGCCGCCTCTTTCTTTAGGAAATCCTAGTAGGACTTTTGTCCTACTTCCGTTTATTTTTATAGATCTTTCCTACTCCTATTCTTATTCCTTGCCTCCTACCCCAAGTTTTGTCTCCCCTCACCCATATAAATACCTAAGCACCCCCCCTCTAAACACATCAAATCAAAGCCGCAACAAGCAGCAGCACGCAGCTCCACCCCGCGCCCTGCGTCACCGCCGCCCCGCGCCTAAGTCGCCTCACCACCACCGCGCCGCGCCGCACCTTGCTCACCGCCGCCGCCGCACCACCACCTCACCATCACCCCGCCTCGCCCGCCGCCTCACCCGCCGCCGCCCTAAGCCGCCGCCCGCGCCCTGCGTCACCGCCGCCGCCGCACCTTGCCGCACCTTGCCGCGCCGCCGCCGCCGCCCTGCGTCAACGCCGCCGTCGCCGCCGTTCGCCGGAGGTACCGTGCCGCGTCTCTTCTTTCCCTCGATTCGGTTTTTCTTATAAATCGTTCCGATTCTTTTCTTCACCGATTCGTTTTTCTTTCCGGTTCTTCGCTAAACCGTTCCGGTTTTCTAGATCGGTTTTCCGTTTCTTTCCGGTCTTTTCTCCGAAAACCCTAGATTGGTTTTCGTTCTTCTTTCGGACCGTTCGTTTCAACGAACGTGATCACCAATTCTTCTAGGTTAACGAACGTCCGTTCGTTTAGCCGTTCTTCGTTTTCTTTCTCGTCGGATTTATTCTGCGATCGCGATCTCAAATCCGATCTTCGTTCTAGTTTATCTTCTCGCCCGTTTATCGGAATCAGGTGATTCAAGCGCCTGGAGTTTCGTTTCGAAACTGCCGTTCCGTCTAATCAACTTGAACAAGTTTTTGCCACAGTAAAATTTGACCTAGTTTCAACTTGCTAGAACCGAGTTGTTTTTCCGCCGTTTTCCGTCGTTTGTTCGGTTCTTTCTTTCTTTGCAACCGGAGTTCTTAAGTTGAACTATCTGGTTCGTTGTCTTGTTCGAGTTTTACCTGTGCATTAGATCTGTACTTATTGTGTGGTTACTATTGCTTGCTTACGATAGATTGACCGGAGTGTGACGAGTAGATCTATCAAGAGTTTTGAGTGCGAATCATCTTCATCAACATTGCAGGCAAGTTCACACTTTGATCATACCTTTTCTACAACCCATGTTTTATTGCATTAGATCAATCCTCACACATTGCATGATTAGATCTAATTAAATTGTGGGATGGGAAGTAGAAGAGGTAGTACCTATTACCTGTATTATTATCAAACCCTTGGGAGTTACCTCTACGTTTGCTTATATTGCCATGCTATGCTAGTAGACGTGGATTGGGTGAGTGATATCCATGACAGATGTGAGATTGATAATTTTAATGGTTTATCTAAGGTGGCAACTTAAACACACATCTGGGTGGATTGAGGCACCTGATGTCTAACAGGACTTGCCTGTTTTTTTTGGACCGCCACCCAGGCTCAAAGGGATCATAAGATCTTTCATGCTAAATACTTACGTGTGCAGCCACAAGCCATTATGGGCTCTGGCATAGTTAACTAAGTTGTGCGAAATCTTACGGGGTGGACTAGCAGATGTAGGGGATGTAGGTGTACTGGTCTACCCCACATGTAAGATGCTAGTGCTTCTGAAAGACTATGTCTCGGTCATCCGTTTCTCAAACACCATGTAGTGCGAGAAAACAAACGGAGGCGATTGAGTCTTGTGGGGAAAAGTGCGCAAACCTCTGCAGAGTAACAAACTAATCATGATTAGCCGTGTCCCCGGTTATGGACAACTTGAGTATCTAGTACTTGAATATCATTGTGAATCTCAACATGTTACTTCTAATTAATGTTGTTGGGTTTTAATTACTTTTAGTTGGGATTGAGAATGCTGTCAACCATTCTCAATGTTTCACAACCACCATGATAGTTAAATAAATTTATTCCTTTGTAGTAGGGAAAAATTGGCTTTACGCAAAAACCTTATAACCATAGAGCTTTTCCACCAGCCAAATATGCATGTAGTGATAGCCATTGTTCATCATTCTCTATGGTGTGAATTTGCCAGTACATTCAATGTATTGACCCGTTTCGAGCTGCAACGTCTCATGTTGCAGGTTTCTTACGACGAGTAAGTGATACGTTAGAGTTACGATTTCTACACTCAACTTTGCCGTTGGTGTTGATGGGAATCCACAACCTTGTTGCTTCCGCTATTTGGATTGAGGTAATAGTATTTACGTTACTTTATACATGTGATTTACCTCTGTTATAAATCCTTCGAGTACTGTGTGGTGTCAGCATACTGATCCAGGGATGACACCGTAAGCACAGAGACTTGACCCTTCGGGTCGGGTCGCTACAATATTTTGCAAATTTCTATGTCTACAATACTCTGCGCGGAGCTACTCCAGTTAATTGCTCCCACTTTGAATATTTATCTAGATCGAGACTTAGAGTCATCTAGATCGGTGTCAAAATCTTGCATCGACGTAACTCTTTACGACGAACTCTTTTATCACCTCCATAACCGAGAAATATTTCCTTAGTTGTCTAAGCATAATTTTGACCACTGTCCAGTGATCTACTCCTAGATCACTATTGTACTCCCTTGCCAAAATCATGCTAAGGTATACAATAGGGCTGGTACACAGCATAGCATACTTTATAGAACCTATGTCTGAGGCATAGGGAATGACTTTTCATTCTCTTTCTATTTTCTGTTGTGGCCGGGTTTTGAGTCTTTACTCAATTTCGCACCTTACAACTCAGGCAAGAACTCCTTCTTTGACCGATCCATTTTGAACTCCTTCAAAATCTTATCAAGGTATGTACTCATCGAAAGTCTTATCAAGTGTCTTGATCTATCTTTATAGATCTTGATGCCCAATATGTAAGTAGCTTTACAGGTAATTCTTTCTTTGAAAAACTCCTTTCAAATTCCCCTTTATGCTTTCCACAAAATTTTACATCATTTCGAATCAACAATATGTCATTCACATATACTTATCATAAAGGCTGTAGTGCTCCCACTTACTTTCTTGTAAATACAAGCTTCACCGCAAGTCTGTATAAAATCATATGCTTTGATCACTTTATCAAAGCATATATTCCAAGTCCGAGATGGTTGCACCAGTCCATAGATGGATCGCTGGAGCTTGCACACTTTGTTAGCATCTTTAGGATTGACAAAACCTTCTGGTTGCATCATATACAACTCTTCTTTGATAAATCCATTAAGGAATGTACTTTTGGTATCCATTTGCCAGATTTCATAAAATGCGGCAACTGCTAACATGATTCAGATAGACTTTTAAGCATCAATACGAGTGAGAAAATCTCATCGTAGTTGAGGGAGTCCTGGATTAGGGGGTCTCCGGACAGCCGGACTATATCCTTTGGCCGGACTGTTGGACTATGAAGATACGAGATTGAAGACTTCGTCCCATGTCTGGATGGGACTCTACTTGGCGTGGAAGGCAAGCTAGGCAATATAGATATGCATACCTCCTCTTTTGTAACCGACCTTGTGTAACCCTAGACTCCTCTAGTGTCTATATAAACCGGAGGGTTTTAGATCGTAGGACAACATACAATCATACCATAGGCTAGCTTCTAGGGTTTAGCCTCTCTGATCTCGTGGTAATCAACTCTTGTACTACTCATATTATCAGGAATAACCAAGCAGGACGTAGGGTTTTACCTCCATCAAGAGGGCCCCAGCCTGGGTAAAAGATCGTGTCCTCTGCCTCCTGTTACCATCCGCCTTAGACGCACAGTTCGGGACCCCCTACCTAAGATCCGCCGGTTTTGACACCGACATTGGTGCTTTCATTGAGAGTTCCTCTGTGTCGTCATCATTAGGCTTGATGGCTCCTTCAATCATCGATAGCGATGCCGTCTAGGGTGAGACTTTTCTCCCTGGACAGATCTCTGTATTCCGCGACTCCGCACTGCGGGCCAACTCGCTTGGCCATCTAGAGCAGATCGAGAGCTACGCCCCTAGCTATCATGTCAGATTTGGAAACTTAAACTACACGGCCGACATCCACGGAGACTTGATCTTCGACGGATTCGAGCCCTTGCCGAGTGCGCTGCACGGTCACGATGAGCATGATTTAGCTCTACCATCGGACAATGTTCGGGAGATCGCACCGGCGACCGCTCCGACCCTCAAGTCAGAGCCAATTGCACCATCCAGGGATGGGTGGATAGACCCCGCCACGGAGGCCGCATTTTCATCGCCGATCGAGCCGAGTATCGATCTTACTCTTCACGAGAGCCATGATACCAAACTGTCGGATCCTTCCCCGGCCACGGACTCCGAACCGCCTGCGCCCATGCCTATCAAATCTGACTGGGCGCCGATCATGGAGTTTACCTCCGCGGATATCTTTCAGCACTCGCCCTTCGGCGATATACTGAACTCATTAAGGTCTCTCTCCTTGTCAGGAGAGTCCTGGCCGAACTATGTCCGGCAGGATTGGGATATGGATGACAAAGAAATTCGTCGCCCACCCACCACCCACTTAGTAGCCACTGTCGACGATTTGACCGACATGCTCGACTTCGACTCCGAAGACATCGATGGTATGGATGACGATGCAGGAGATGAACAACAACCACTGCCCACAGGGGACTGGACGCCCACTTCATCATACGATGTATACATGGTGGAGACACCCAAAGAAAACGACGACGAGGAACGGAAGGACGCAGCGAAGGGTTGTTCCCTCGAGAAGCAGTCAAAGCGGCGGCGTAAGCACCGCTCCAAATCCCGCCTCGGCAGAAATAGCGATCATACGGACCCAGTGATAGAGCAGGGTGAACCATCAGCCAACCACGGCAACACAGAGAATCAAACTGAACAACCCGACTACGTCGAACATAACAGTCCGGATGACATCACACCAGACAGGCACCTGGAGCAACAGAATGCCCATCAAAGGCTTGTTGCCACCGCGAGGAGTCTGAAAAAGCAGAAGCGAAGGCTCAGGGCTGCACAAGACACACTCAGAATCAGATGGAGTGAAGTACTCAACACTGCAGTGAAGTATGGCGGTAATCGCCACACCAAGAGCTACCCAAAGCGAAAGTTGCTACCTGTATTCGATGAGGAGGCCTTAGATCCCCCGCAACCAAAAAACAAAACGGCCATCCGGTCGGATAGACGGCCTCATGGCCAACATAGAGCGGCAAACGATGCCGCACATAAGCCAGTACGCGATCCACGTGAGGGCTCGCATCAAAAGGACGGCACGACCAGATCCATCTACGGGCCACGCAAGCGTGCTCCAGCATGCAATGCAACAGAACAAACATCCCAACACCACGGTACACCCAAATATAGGGGTGCCGCACACCCCCTATGTTTCACCGATGAGGTGCTGGACCATGAATTTCCAGAGGGATTCAAACCCGTAAACATAGAGGCGTACGGCGGCACGACAGACCCTGGGGTCTGGATTGAGGACTACATCCTTCATATCCATATGGCTCGAGGAGACGATCTCCATGCCATCAAGTACTTACCCCTCAAGCTCAAAGAGCCAGCTCGGCACTGGCTTAAAAGCCTCCCCGAAAACTCCATTGGAAGTTGGGAAGAGCTCGAAGATGCCTTTCGGGCAAATTTTCAAGGGACCTATGTCTGACCACCGGATGCGGACGATTTAAGTCATATAACTCAACAGCCCGGAGAGTCAGCCCGAAAGCTTTGGAACAGGTTCCTCACTAAAAAGAACCAAATAGTCGACTATCCGGACGCCAAAGCCTTAGCAGCTTTGAAGCACAGCGTTCGAGATGAATGGCTTGCCAGACACCTCGGCCAAGAAAAGCCGAGAACAATGGCAGCATTAACTAGCCTCATGACCCGCTTTTGCGCGGGCGAGGATAGCTGGTTAGCCCGATGCAACACCAGCGACCCAAGTACATCCGAAGTCAGGGACGGAAACGGGAAATCACGACGCAGCAAAAACAAGCGCCGGAATAAAGAAGACAACCCGAAGAGCACGGCGGTAAACGCCGGATCCAGAAGCTCTCGGCCAGGTCAGCAAAAGCTGCCCTCCAAAGGCAACAGAGACGAATTGTCCAGCCTAAACAAGATTCTGGACCAAATATGTCAGATCCATAGCACCCCCGATAAACCTGCAAATCATACCCATAGAGAATGTTGGGTCTTCAAGCAGTCCGGCAAGCTCCATGCCGAACATAAGGGGCAGGATACACCAAGCGAATACGAGGATGAGCCTCGCAAGCAAAGCACTGTGGAACAGAAGAAATTCCCACCAGAAGTCAAAACAGTCAACGTGTTACACGTGATAAAGGGGAGAAATAGAGCGGCACTCCTAGAGACACATGCCCAGGGCCTATCACCGCAAAGTTCTGCCACTGGTCGTCCCAACCGATCACCTTTGACCATCGGGATTACTCAGCAAGTATCCGGCGTGCAGGATGGGCTGCCTTGGTATTAGACCCAATAATTGACGGATACCACTTCACACGAGTCCTGATGGACGGCGGCGGCAGTTTAAACCTGATATATCAGGACACAGTCCGCAACATGGGGATAGACCCAGCAAAAAATAGCCATAGCAATACTACCTTTAAAGGAGTAACGCCGGGCCCAGAGGCCCATTGTCCGGGCTCCCTGCTACTAGTGGTTATATTTGGCTTCCCCGATTACTTCCGCAGCGAAAAGTTAACCTTCCACATCGCTCCGTTGCAAAGTGGCTATCAAGCACTACTCGGACGCGAAGCTTTCGCTCGCTTTAACGCAATACCGCATTACGCCTCTCTCATGCTTAAGATGCCCGGTCCACGCAGCATCATTACAGTAAATGGAAATATTGAGCGTTCCTTGCACGCGGAAGACCGTGCGGCTACCGTGGCAGCCGCACACTAAACGGCTTCTCCAACTAAAGCATCTGACAGGTCGTTAAGACCACAGACACAGTTAGACGAGTCCGGCACAGCTATATGTAATTGATACAGGTTTGATGGCTATACCCCTATTACAATACAAGGGGCTCAACGCGCGCAAACAAGTGGCAATTAGGCTCAACTTTACTCATCTTGAACTATATATGGTTTATTTAGTATAACCTACCTTTTTGCATGACAACTTTTCAACTAAGTTCCTCTCTTTTACAGATGATCATCGTGCTACACCCGTCCAGGATACGGCACAACGGAGACACAGGCGCAGACGTGCAGCAGGGACCCATTCCAAGGATTCTTTTTAGATTAAGACCCTGCGTAAACCTTTTTTACTGTCTCTTGTTGATACACATCCCCCGGATTCTCACTAGAATTAAGAAGGATGCTGATGTCTTGGCATGTGGCCACGTCAGAATATTGCACATACCTGGACACCAGGGGATTATTACAAAGGGCACTGTTTAGGACCAGTTTACATCATAAAGACTGAATACCATACGGACGTGTTCGGCGTCACGAGTTTGGCCTTATATGCATCAGCTCCGAATCATGTCTTTGGTCAAATATTGGGTTTGTCCGGCTCCTGTGTTTTGCTGCCTTACGTTCCGCTCTATTGGCTAAGGCGGCACCAGGAGAACTACTGCGATTGTGCCCTGGTTCATCCGGACGAGCACCTCAGTAGAGAAAGCCGAAAACTGATTATCATGATATAGCGTGAGACTGGTTAACCACTTGATGACCTAGCGGAATCTTCGGGATTCCTCCGCCTTAACGAAAGGCCGTTTCCCGGCCAGGCATGTACACGCCCCGAATTCGGATGAGCGCGGAGCCACCAGGGGCTATATAGTAGCCCCACTGTCAAACTCCTCTGGCTAAGTGAAAGTGTTAAAGCATTATAGTCCGGTTGCCTAGTTCGCTGCGCTATCACCTCCTTAATGGACCAAGACGTTGGATCAAGTGTGAACATGCGTCTTCTGCGAACACCCCCGCATTATATGCTTGGGGGCTGAAGCCGACGAATGCCATCTTTCAGGTTATATACATATATACATAAACGCCGCACAGGAGGCATCATAGTACTTTCCGGCAAAAGTATAAATATAGCCTTGACAAACTCAATAAAACATTGTTTTTACAATGGGAATACATGTCACTCAAACATAATATTCTTCGAGCACTGAGACTCTATCGAACAAGCGCCTTCAAGGACTTCTTCAAAGTAGTGCTCGGCAGCCACTCGGCCTATGGCCGAACCCTGTGCCGCAACAGTGGTGGCATCCATCTCCGCCCAGTATGTTTTGACACGGGCAAGGGCCATCCGCGAGCCTTCTATGCACGCCGACCTCTTTACAGCATTGATGCGTGGCACATCGCCAAGGAATTGTTGCACTAATCTAAAGTAGCTATTCGGCCTTGGCCTTCATGGCCACAAATGATCCACAACGAACCTCATGGCCAGTCCGGATAATTTATGGAGCTCAGCCCAACCGGTCAATCGCTCATTCAGCAACAGCGGCCAGACTGGAGTGTGAAACTGTGACCAGAACAGCTTCTCCACTTTAGGACCTTTCTGATCCTTGAAGTACTCGGTCGCATCTGCAGCACTCGCAGCCAAATCCATGTACTCATCCGCAGAACTCCATAGCCGGTCCAGAGGAGCATCTTTCGGATCTCCGAACTTCGTCCGCATTAAGAAGGGCTTCCCAGAAATGATATCCGCAGCTTGATTCAGCTCCTCCTTTGTTGCTCTAATTTTGGAGCGGGCTTCCTTTGCAGTCACGCGGGCCTTCTCCAGGTCTGTCGCCTTCACCCGGTTTTATTCTTCAAGAAGCCGGTAACGGTCAGCAACATCTTTTAACTCCACGACCATCTTGGCAATTTTTTCTTTGCTCTCGCAATGTGCGGCCTGTTCGGCCCTTAACTCTTCGGCCGCCTTTAAAGTGGCCGCATTACTATTCCTTGCTTTCTCCTTGGCTCGGGCAAGCTCCGCCCGAAGGGTCTCCACGGTGGCAGCTCCATCTGCAGTCACAACATATTAAAGATACTGGCATCATGCTGCTCTTACTATGTGACATTCACCAGAAAAATCACCTACCCTGTGCCTCGTCAAGCCGCTTGTTAACAAGCACGATGTCGGCATCTGCCGCATCTAGTTGCCGCATTAGTTCGGCAAACCCATCAGTCCGGCTAGCCACCGGAGCTTCAACCACCTGCGCATACAGGCGGTCTGGTTATTACCTGGGACTATGATCCTCTGTTTGCCGCCGTTTTCGACGACAACCAGAGTCTCAGGGGCTACTATCTACATGGGGCACATCTAAAAATGTGCGGTACTGTCAAAAATGTACATCATTTTACGTACCTCGAAGCCTTTCAGCAGACTCATAAAAGCTTCGTGCAAACCACTTTCGGTGGATGAAATCCTTTCAATTACCGTACCCATTAGCATACGATGCGCTTCCGAGATGACAACTTTCCCCAGAAGATCCTTCAGCGCGTCCGACCGCACACAGTACAGACCCTTGCTGTCGCTCTCCTCAGGAGCCGGATACTGGGGATGCCGGGCAGCCAAAGGGTTATCTTCTGGTGATATTGGATCCGGAGATACCCTTCGCGACGACACTTCAAGGTCGCCCGCTTCTTGAGCTGGGGAGTCCGGGGGAGGCATTTCGCTCTCCATCATCTCCGGAAGAAGATCCCCCAAAGATGAACTCTGTCGAGAAGGGCTGCGATCCGGACTACAATTTACAAGCATTGTTTATTGTCTTCGGAAGTAAGGTAGGATATCTTCACTATTAAGTACTTCTTGATTACTTATAGCTCGATAGAGGGCTGATCCCCGCGTGGACATTGTGCGGCAAGAATACCCTCCGAGGCAGGACCCTCTGGCGGAGATTTCTTCTCCCGTTTGGAAACCTTAGTTTCCGGATCTTCAGAGGTAGTCCTCTTCCTTCCCCGAGGAGAGAGAATGTTAGATTCTTCCCCTTGGTTATCCTCCCTCGCGGAGGCGCTCATTCCCTCGATTTGAATAGGTAGCGATGGAGGCCCCCTTTCGCCCTCTTTATTACCCACTTCATCTTCCTTTGAGGGCACCAGACAAGGTGCTGGCTCGAGCATCTTTTCCAGCACTGGGCTGTCCAAGCCTTCAGGAAGGGGGGCCGAACACCGGATCATCTTTGCCTTTGTTATCCAGTCTTAGTCAAAGAGCGATTCTTCAGAATGATGTCATGATAAATAAAAGGACAGCGTGTTCGGCCATGGGATTACTTACTTGGGCAGCAGGGCGGTTGCAGCTCAAGCCCACGTCCTCGGTAGTGTCCGGACACTCTATTTAGGGTCCGAAGAATGATTTGTACATCTCCTCGTGTGTCATGCCGAGGAAATTCTGAATAGTGCGTGGTCCTTCCGGGTTGAATTCCCACATGCGGAGGGGGCGGCGTTTGCAAGGCTGGACTTGATGAACCAGCATAACTTGCATTACCATAACCAGAATGAAATCCCCCTCGAAGAGATCTCGGATACGGCTCTGCAGTACTGGCACGACCTTGGCTGGACCCCAGCTCAACCCCCTGCTGATCCATGACATCAGTTGTGGTGGAGGGCCCGAGCGAAAGGTGGGGGCAGCTACCCACTTGGCACTTCGGGGAGCTGTGACGTAAAACCACTCCCGTTGCCACAATCCGGGCACCTCTGGAAAGGAACCCTTTGACCATGGAGCATCAACAATTTTGCTTATTAGAGCACCTCTGCACGCTGCGTACTGCCCTCGACCATCTTCGGCTTCACATCGATGGTCTTGAGCCACAGGCCGAAGTGAGGGGTAATGCGGAGGAAGGTCTCACAAACGACAACAAATGACGAGATGTGAAGAAGGGAATTCGGGGCCAGATTGTGAAAATCTAGCCCATAATAGAACATAAGACCCCTAACAAAGGGATCCAGAGCGAGGCCTAGTCCTCAGAGGAAGTGGGAGACGAACACAACGCTCTCGTTGGGTTCGGGAGTAGGGACGACCTGCCCTTGGGCGGGCAGCCTATGCGAAATTTCGGTGGTCAGATATCTTTCCTCCCTCAACTTCTTGATGTCCTCCTCCGAGACGGAGGAAGGCATCCACTGGCCTTGAAGGCTGGATACGGACATGATTGAAGGTCCGAAGCGCCTGACCTGGGCTTTGGGTGTTAGAACTCGAGGCGGGGGAAGGATTCGATTGAGCGCGAGAGGGAAAAAAGAAAAAGCCCTGTCCCTTTATAAAGGGGATGAGTATTAGGCGTCCTCCTCATGGTCGTTCGAGACTTACCTAAGATCTAGGAGTCATACCAACAGGCACGGTTGGGTTACCCACGCTTGTATTGATGAGAATCCCCGTAATATGGGGAACACGATCTCTGCTTTGACAAGACGTATCAAGAAACCGCCTCGCATTATGTGCGGGGCTGGTTAAAGAAAAACGGTTCGAATAATTACAGGGCCATGGCGTGATGTCATGCTGCCAAAACGTGTCAGCAGATTAGATTTGTGGAAATATTATTCTCTCTGTGGTGGTATGTGGAACTTATTTTGCAGGGTCGGACACTATCCTTGTATTCAAACTCTTCTGTGGTGTATTCGGAGGAGGAACCCGCCTTGCAATGCCGAAGACAACACTGCACGCTGGACTCATCATCATTGAAGCCTGGTTCAAGGGCTACTGAGGGAGTCCTGGATTAGGGGGTCTCCGGACAGCCGGACTATATCCTTTGGCCGGACTGTTGGACTATGAAGATATGAGATTGAAGACTTCGTCCCGTGTCCGGATGGGACTCTACTTGGCGTGGAAGGCAAGCTAGGCAATACGGATATGCATACCCCCTCTTTTGTAACTGACCTTGTGTAACCCTAGCCTCCTCCGGTGCCTATATAAATCGGAGGGTTTTATTCCGTAGGACAACATACAATCATACCATAGGCTAGCTTCTAGGGTTTAGCCTCTCTGATCTCGTGATAGATCAACTCTTGTACTACTCATATTATCAAGAATAACCAAGCAGGACGTAGGGTTTTACCTCCATCAAGAGGGCCCAAACCTGGGTAAAACATCGTGTCGCCTGCCTCCTGTTACCATCCGCCTTAGACGCACAGTTCGGGACCCCCTACCCGAGATCCGCCGGTTTTGACACCGACAGTAGTCAACATATTGAATTTGTCAAAAACCATTTCAACAAGTCGAGCTTTGTAGATAGTAACACTACTATCAATGTCCGTCTTCCTCTTGAAGATCCATTTATTCTCAAAGGCTTGCCGATCATCGAGCAAGTCCACCAAAGTCCACACTTTGTTCTCATACATGGATTCTATCTCAGATTTCATGGCCTCAAGCCATCTGTCGGAATATGGGCTCATCATCCCTTCCTCATAGTTCATAGGTTCATCATGGTCTAGTAACATGACTTCTAGAATAGGATTACCGTACCACTTTGGTGCGGATCGTACTCTGGTTGACCTACGAGGTTCGGTAGTAACTTGATCTGAAGTTTCATGATCATCATCATTAACTTCCTCACTAATTGGTGCAGGCATCACTAGAACTGATTTCAGTGATGAGCTACTTCCCAATTCGAGAGAAGGTACAATTACCTCATCTAGTTCTACTTTCCTCCCACTCACTTCTTTTGAGAGAAACTCTTTCTCTAGACAGGATGCACTCTTAGCAACAAAGATCTTGCCTTCAGATCTGTGATAGAAGGTGTACCCAATAGTTTCTTTTGGGTATCCTATGAAGACACACTTCTTCAATTTGGGTTTGAGCTTATCCGGCTGAAACTTTTTCACATAAGCATCGCAACTCCAAACTTTAATAAATGACAGTTTAGGTTTCTTGCTAAACCACAGTTCATACGGTATCGTCTCAACGGATTTTTAGACGGTGCCCTATTTAATGTAAATGCGGTTGTCTCTAATGCATAACCCCAAAATGACAGTGGAAAATCAGTAAGAGACATAATAGATCGCACCATATCTAATAAAGTACGATTACGACGTTCGGACACACCATTACTCCGTGGTGTTCCAAGTGGCATGAGTTGTGAAACTTATTCCACATTGTTTTTAAATGAAGGCCCAACTCGTAACTCAAGTATTTGCCTCCGCGATCAGATCGTAGAAACTTTATTTTCTTGTTACGATGATTCTTAACTTCACTCTGAATTTCTTTGAAGTTTTCAAATGTTTCAGACTTGTGTTTCATTAAGTAGATATACCCATATCTTCTTAAATCATTTGTGAAGGTCTGAAAATAACGATACCCGCCACGAGCCTCAACACTCATCAGATCGCATACATCAGTATGTATTATTTCCAATAAGTCAGTGGTTCGCTCCACTTTTCCAGAGAATGGAGTTTTAGTCATCTTGCCCATGAGGCATGGTTCGCAAGCATTAAATGATCCATAATCAAGTGATTCCAAAAGTCCATCCGCATGCGCTTTACACCAATATGACCTAAACGGCAGTACCACTAGTATGTTGCACTATCATTATCAACTTTGCATCTTTCGGCATCAATATTATGAATATGTGTATTACTACGATCGAGATTCAATAAACCATTCACCTTGGGTGTATGACCATGGAAGGTTTTATTCATGTAAACAGAATACTCCATCCATCACAGTTTGTTGGGCGCATCTCGAAAACCGGATTTTGTCACAATCCCACTGAAATAGGGCGCAGCTCCTTAACTATCCTATTAATCGGGGCGCATTAGGCTGCTTCCATTTCTCTTCCTCAACCGCATGCAAGTGTGAACATGAATGGTTTGTGCAGCGCATGCAAGTGTGAACATGAGTGCAAGTGGGAATCGTGTTCTTTATTTGCTCCACGTGGCCTCCCGCATGCAAGTGTGAACATGAGTGCATGCAAGTGTGAACATGAGTGCATGCGAGGCCTCCTCTCCCTCTCTCTCCTCGGCTCCTTTTTCATTTTGTGTTTGCATTCACAAGTGTAGACAACAGGGTACTATAAAACCCCATACGATGGAGTCCATGTGGCACACAAACTCGAACCAATGTACTCCAAGGATGGCCTAGGAGTGCTGGAGGTTCCTGCCATGGAGGAGATGCAAGGCTTGGTGGAGGTTCATGCCATGGAGGAGGGGCTAGGTGTGGTCGACGTTACTGCCGTGGAGGAGGTGCTAGGCGCTCTCAAGGATCCTGCCATGGAGGAGGTGCTAGGCGTGCTCGACGTTCATGTCGTGAAGGAGGTGGTGCAAGAGCAAGAGGTCGGCGGGCCGGTGCAAGAGCAAGAGGTCGTATGCAAAACCTACTCCAACCCGACCTCAACTTGTGAGGTGTGCATTCATCCGGCTTTGTGCCTCAAGTGTGGCATCCGCGGTGAGGCTTCCATGTTCCTTTGCTTAGGATGTAGGCTCCCGGCACCAAAATATTTGCGTTCTTGTGAGTCATGTGAAAATCCTTGCCTCTGTCACAATTTTTGGTGCAAAGATTGTGCGACTACGGTGGCGAGAAACAAAGATGGGGTATGCATAAGGTGCCATCACAACCCATCTATCTATCTCGAGGATGAAAAGAAAGCGCATAATGTGCCGGATAGTTAAGTTTAGATTCACCGGATGATGAAAATAAAGTGAGTTGTAACGGTTTTATATGCTTCAAGTTTATAACATTACATGACCTTATGTAAGGAAGTGATTGAGGGAGTATTGCCATATGATCTTATGTAAGAAAGTGAGTATGAATATGGTTTTATATGATCTTATGTTTAATATGATCTTGTCATGTAATGTTATATGAAAATGGTTCGATGATAAACCCTATAGTGTAATGTTATGTTATATTTTTCAGTTCAAAACAGTCCACTACACACCACTCAAACGCACCCTCAAAAACTAAACACACAAGGGAGAAAAGCATAAATTTTTCAGTTCAAAACAGTCCGATACACACCACTCAAATGCACCCTCAAAAACCAAACACACAAGGGAGTAAGGTTAATGAAACTAATACTCGAATAGTAGCACCATCACATGAGGCAGTACAAAACAGGCCACAAAATATTTGATAAGGTTAATGAAACTAATACTCCAACAGTAGCACCATCACATGAGGCAGTACAAATCATGTTGAGTTCAAGAACTCAATTGCCTGCTCAACATATTCTCGAGTCGTCAAACGAACCGGGAGAAGTCTTTTTCTCTCTAATGCTTTTTTCTTCAAGTGAGGAACCGCATAGTGGATAGACCCCTTGTGCTTGATGATCTCTCTCATGCACGCTTGATGACTCAACCAGATCCTATTGAGCTTTTGATGGGGGTACTCAGCTAGGGATTGATTAACCTATGACACATAACAACAAGAAAACTCAAATCAGTACATAAGCAAGTAGCTATGTATCACAAATAAGATATAAATACTCAAATGGAACATTGCAAGACCTTTTGGACAATCTCAGCTAGGGTCTTGGGCATCTTTCTATGGAACATGGCTTGAATTGAGGCAAACCAACCAAGATCTAATATGTTTGTGTCAGGAGAATTAGGTGGTTGGTATATCATCCTAATATCCCAACCACCCCTAGCAGCTTCCTACAAAAAAGTGGATCATATGGTTTTATATGAGTCCTAGCATTGTCCTGCTGTACGTAGATGGTGTTCCATCTATCGCTCTCAAGCCACTTTTCATTTATAGCCGGTAGTACGTATTTCACTAAGTATTCCCGACTTTTCTCCCTGTCCACTGTATGGCAAGGCTTCAGCTCCCATGTCACTCTCAACCTATGGATATAGAAATAAAGTAAATAATGTGCACATAAAAATTTAGCAGAAAGTAGGAGTAGTAACAAGAACAAGTGCGGACCTGTTTTGACTCTTCTTTTTTGCTTGCACCCACTCTGTGTAAGCCCAAACCCCAATCTTGCCATCAAAAACACAATTGCCTTGAGCATCATACCTTGGTCTAGCCATTGCGGACAAGAACATAATTTTTTGAATGTGGTTTTTATGTTTACATTCCCGGTGTGGTGCATTCTCCCTATGGCTCAAATACATGTTCTGGGTCTTCCACGTGCGATAAAACCATTTCTCATCTATATGAACCACATCCATATCATCCCTAAATGTGGGTTTGATACCGCTTAGGGACGTTAGGCTACATGGCTCAAGATGCTTAAGAGCATACTCCACACGAGCCCTTTGATTTTCATCAGTCAAGGCAGGCTTCAATTCACTCGTTATTCGTCTAATTTCCTTCATCTTCAACCTACAAGAAAATATAACAACCAATATATCAATGACATACACATTTGACATGTAGAAAATTGACATATATCAATGTATAACGCTCACCTCTGCCAAGCAGTGGAAGTTGACACATTCATATGTCCAGCAACTTGTTCTAATGTTGTTCTCTCTCCAGATGGGATGGCCTCCAATGCATCTATGTTGAAATTAATCTTCTTCCTTCCTGATTTGAGCTACCGATTGTTTTTTACCCCAGTAATGCCGCCGCCTTTTTTAGCCTCCTGCCATACCCTTTGCACTATCCTCCTAGGACAAATACAAGCTACTGCAACATCTTTAGAAACTCCATGCTTCAACCTTTTACTCGTACAATTACGGGCAATGATCTCAGCATATATGTGACGCTTGTCATCGGTACTGTACTGTCTTCTTGTCTCCTTGTACGACAAAACATCTAGATGCATTGGAGAAATAATTATACAAACAAAAAATATGGAATATTAGTGAAAGACAAATATGTTCTAAATGTTCTTACTCAAATCGATAGGTTGTCTTTGGGTTTGAACAGCCTCTTGACTAGGAGGGTATTCGTCGGCATGGGAAAATTTTGGGTTGTATCCAGTACCTCGGTAGCCAATGGTACCCTCATTTCCACCAATACCTTGTAGTAACAGAAAAGGAAGCATATTAACCATGAGATTTTAGTTGATAATGTACATGAAAATTACTGTCTATGATTACAAGGCCGAACCTGTTGTGTTCTCTCCGTTCATCATGTTGAGTTCTAGACCGAAGCCAGTTCCTTGGATCATGCACACGTGACAAGAGAACACATATTACTACCAAACCAGAAGCATGATCTTGATTCAAGGGCAAACCACAAAAATTGCATGATCTATGAGACTAGAGGGTTTAGGGTTTACCTTCTGTGCTTCCACCATGGGAGGATCCTTCTCTGCTCCGTTTGCCACCGGCGCCGGTACTGAACGTGAAGCCCAGGGACTCGTTGCCACCGCTGCCAAACGATATCCCGCCGCCACCGCCAAACGATATCCCGCCGCCACCACCAAACGATATCCCGCCGCCACCGCCAAACGAGATCGCGCTGCTGCCATTGATGAGGTTAAACCCCACGAACGTAGAACTGCTGAACCCTCCGCTGCCTGTACCGGCCTCGCCGATGGAGGCACTCCAGTTCGAGGAACCGGCCTCGTTAGGTGCCGGAGGGCGAGATGGGCGTGCGAGGCCGACGCGCCGTCGAGGCAAAGTAGTCGGAGGAGGAAGATGCTCGAAACCAGCCATGCCGATGGAGAAGGAAGGAACACCCGCGCGTCCGGTGAGACCAAGAGGAGGAAGTCCTCCGGGCGGCGGTGCTCTGGGCTGGAAAGCGACCCTAGAAAGCCCACGGAGGCCAAGAGGAGGAGGTCGGCGATCTGCTGCACCTTGCTGCGGCGGCGCCATTGGAGAGAGGAGAGAAGATGAGCATTTTATGTTCGTGTCCCTCCTTCGCCACAGCTACTTATAGAGCGGAACACCGGCAGGAACATTGGTGGGAGCTATTTCAACTCAGAAAATTTAGTTTTAGATTTGGCAGCGGAGATCGGCAGGAGATTTTGATCGCCAAAAAGGAAAATGTGCAGTGGAGAAAGGAAAGTGCGCGGGGAGAAAGGAAGGAGCGGGAGGAAGAAGGAAACTCGCTAAAATCTCGCTCTAAACCGTCTCCACCAATGCATGCAATCGGCTCCTTCTTTTACTGGATGGGGAGGTTACAAAGCGTTGTTTTAGCGATTCATTAGGCACATCTCCTTCAATTTCGTAGCTCCAGCGCCTCCTTATTTCCTGCCAATCACACCGCACCTTGGGCCTAGAGATATGCGAGATGCGCCCAACAAACTGTGATGGAGGGAGTAACAATTATTCTTTGTCTTAAATGAATAACCATATTGCAATAAACACGATCCAATCATATTATGCTCAACACAAACACCAAATAACATTTATTTTAGGTTCAACACTAATCCCGAAGGTAAAGGGAGTGTGCGATGGTGATCTTATCAACCTTGGAATTACTTCCAACACACATCATCACGTCGCCCTCAACTAGTCTCTATTCATTTTGTATCTCCTATTTCAAGTTACTAATCATAGCAACTGAACCAGTATCAAATACCCAGGGGCTACTATGAACACTAATAAAGTACACATCAATAATATGTATATTATATATACTTTTGTTCACTTTGCCATCCTTCTTATCCGCCAAGTATTTAGGGCAGTTCCGCTTCAAGTGACCATTTCCTTTGCAGTAGAAGCACTCAGTTTCAGGCTTTGGTCTAGCTTTCGGCTTCTTCATGGGAGTGGCAACTTGCTTGCCATTCTTCTTGAAGTTCCCTTTCTTTCCCTTGCCATTTTACTTGAAACTAGTGGTCTTGTTAACTATCAACACTTGATGCTTTTCTGGATTTCTACCTTCGTCGATTTCAGCATCACGAAGAGCTTGGGTATTGTTTTACGTCATCCCTTGCATATTATAGTTCATCACTAAGTTACAGTAACTTGGTGATAGTGACTAGAGAACTATATCAATCACTATATTATCTGGAAGATTAACTCCCACTTGATGCAAGCAATTGTAGTACCCAGACAATCTGAGCACATGCTCACTGGTTGAGCTATTCTCCTCCATCTTGTAGGCAAAGTACTATCAGAGGTCTCATACCTCTCGACACGGGCATGAGTCTGAAATACTAATTTGAACTCTTGGAACATCTTATATGCTCCGTGGCGTTCAAAACATTTTTGAAGCCTCGGTTCTAAGCCGTAAAGCATTGCACACTAATCTATCAAGTAGTCATCATACCGAGCTTGCCAAACGTTCATAACGTCTGTCTCTGCTCCCGCAATAGATCCGTCACCTAGAGGTGCATCAAGGACATAATTCTTCTGTGCAGCAGTGAGGATAATCCTCAGATCACGGGAATTCGCCGGGAAGTATATGGGCCTTATTGGGGTTTAGGGAAAAGAGAGAGGGGAGGATGCATGCCCCCAAGGCTTAGTCCGAATTGGACTAGGGGGAGGGGCGGCACCCCCTCCTTCCTTCTCTTCTCTTTTCCCTTCCTTCTCTCCTACTCCTACTACATGGAAGGGGGGAATCCTACTCCCGGTGGGAGTAGGACTCCCCAGGGCGCGCCATAGTAGGGGGCCGGCCCTCCCCTCCTCCACTCATTTATATATGGCGGCAAGGGGCACCCCAAGACACACAAGTTGATTAGTTGATCTTTTAGCCGTGTGCGGTGCCCTCCTCCACCACAATCCACCTCGGTCATATCGTAGCGGTGCTTAGGCGAGGCCCTGCGTCGGTAGCATCATCATCACCGTCATCACGCCGTCGTGCTGACGGAACTCTCCCTTGAAGCTTTGCTGGATCGGAGTTCGTGGGACATCACCGAGCTGAACGTCTGCTGAACTCGGAGGTGCCGTACGTTCGGTACTTGGATCGGTCGGATCGTGAAGACATACGACTACATCAACCGTGTTCTCATAACGCTTCCGCTTACGGTCTACGAGGGTACGTGAACAATACTCTCCTCTATCGTTGTTATGCATCACCATGATCTTGCGTGTGCGTAGGAATTTTTTTGAAATTACTACGTTCCCCAACAGTGGCATCCGAGCCTGGTTTATGCGTAGATGTTATATGCACGAGTAGAACACAAGTGAGTTGTGGGCGATACAAGTCATACTGCTTACTAGCATGCCATACTTTGGTTCGCTGGTATTGTTGGATGAAGCAGCCCGGACCGACATTACGCGTATGCTTACGCGAGACTGGTTCTACCGACGTGCTTTGCACACAGGTGGCTGGCGGGTGTCAGTTTCTCCAACTTTAGTTGAACCAAGTGTGGCTACGCCCGGTCCTTGAGAAGGTTAAAACAGCACTAACTTGACAAACTATCGTTGTGGTTTTGATGCGTAGGTAAGAACGGTTCTTGCTCAGCCCATAGCAGCCACGTAAAACTTGCAACAAGAAAATAGAGGACGTCTAACTTGTTTTTGCATGGCATGTTGTGATGTGATATTGTCAAGACATGATGCTATATTTTGTTGTATGAGATGATCATGTTTTGTATCCGAGTTATCAGCAACTGGCAGGAGCCATATGGTTGTCGCTTTATTGTATGCAATGCAATCGCCCTATAATTGCTTTACTTTATCACTAAGCGGTAGCGATAGTCGTAGAAGCAATAGTTGGCGAGACGACAACGATGCTACGACAGAGATCAAGGTGTCGCGCCGGTGACAATGGTGATCATGACGGTGCTTTGGAGATGGAGATCACAGGCACAAGATGATGATGGCCATATCATATCACTTATATTGATTGCATGTTATGTTTATCCTTTATGCATCTTATTTTGCTTAGTTCGACGGTAGCATTATAAGATGATCTCTCACTAAATTTCAAGGTACAAGTGTTCTCCCTGAGTATGCACTGTTGCCAAAGTTCGTCGTGCCGAGACACCACGTGATGATCGGGTGTGATAAGCTCTACGTTCACATGCAACGGGTGCAAGCCAGTTTTGCACACGCAGAAATACTGAGGTTAAACTTGACGAGCCTAGCATATGCAGATATGGCCTTGGAACAATGGAGACCGAAAGGTCGAGCGTGAAGCATATAGTAGATATGATCAACATAGTGATGTTCACCATTGAAAACTACTCCATCTCACGTGATGATCGGACATGGTTTAGTTGATTTGGATCATGTGATCATTTAGATGACTAGAGGGATGTCTATCTAAGTGGGAGTTCTTAAGTAATATGGTTAATTGAACTTTAATTTATCATGAACTTAGTCTTGATAGTATTTGCATAACTATGTTGTAGATCAATAGCTCGCGATGTAGCTCCCCGTTTATTTTGAATGTTCCTAGGGAAAAACTAAGTTGAAAGATGTTAGTAGCAATGATGCGGATTGGATCCGTGATCTGAGGATTATCCTCATTGCTGCATAGAAGAATTATGTCCTTGATGCACCACTAGGTGACAGACCGATTGCAGGAGCAGATGCAGACGTTATGAACGTTTGGCGAGCTCGATATGATGACTACTTGATAGTTTAGTGCACCATGCTTTACGGCTTAGAATCGGGGCTTCAATGGCGTTTTGAACACCACGGAGCATATGAGATGTTCCAAGAGTTGAAATTAGTATTTCAGACTCATGCCCATGTCGAAAGGTATGAGACCTTTGACAAGCACTTTGCCTACAAGATGGAGGAGAATAGCTCAGCTAGTGAGCATGTGCTCAGAATGTCTGAGTACTACAATCACTTGAATCAAGTGGGAGTTAATCTTCCAGATAAGATAGTGATTGACATAGTTCTCTAGTCACTATCACCAAGTTACTGGAACTTCATGATGAACTATAATATGCAAGGGATAACGGAAACGATTCCCAAGCTCTTCGTGATGCTAAAATCGACGAAGGTAGAAATCAATAAAAGCATCAAGTGTTGATGGTTGACAAGACCACTAGTTTCAAGAAAAGGGTAAAGGGAAGAAGGGGAACTTCAAGAAGAACGGCAAGCAAGTTGCTTCTCAAGTGAAGAAGCCCAAGTCTAGACCTAAGCCTGAGACTAAGTGCTTCTACTGCAAAGGGACTGGTCACTGGAAGCGGAACTGCCCCAAGTATTTGGCGGATAAGAAGGATGGCAAGTGAACAAAGGTATATTTGATATACATGTTATTGATGTGTACTTTACTAGTGTTTATAGCAACCCCTCAATGTTTTATACTAGTTCAGTTGCTGAGATTAGTAACTCAAAACGGGAGTTGCAGAATGAACAGAGACTAGTTAAGGGTGAAGTGACGATGTGTGTTGGAAGTGGTTCCAAGATTGATATGATCATCATCGCACACTCCCTATACTTTCGGGATTAGTGTTGAACCTAAATAAATGTTATTTGGTGTTTGCGTTAAGCATGAATATGATTTGATCATGTTTATTGCAATACCTTTATTCATTTAAAGTCAGAGAATAATTGTTGTTATGTTTACATGAATAAAACCTTCAATGGTCATACACCCAAGGTGAATGGTTTATTGAATCTCGATCATAGTGATACACATATTCATAATATTGAAGCCAAAAGATGCAAAGTTAATAATGATAGTGCAACTTATTTGTGGCACTGCCGTTTAGGTGATATTGGTGTAAAGCGCATGAAGAAAATCCATGCTGATGGGCTTTTGGAATCACTTGACTATCAATCAGTTGATGCTTGCGAACCATGCCTCATGGGCAAGATGACTAAGACTCTGTTCTCCGGAACAATGGAGCGAGCAACAGACTTATTGGAAATAATACATATTGATGTATGCAGTCCGATGAGTGTTGAGGCTCGCGGCAGGTATCGTTATTTTCTGACCTACACGGATGATTTGAGTAAGATATGGGTATATCTTCTTGATGAAACATAAATCTAAAACATTTGAGAAGTTCAAATAATTTCAGTGTGAAGCGGAAAATCATCGTAACAAGAGAATAAAGTTTCTACGATCTGATCGTGGAGGAGAATATTCGAGTTACGAGTTTGGTATTCATTTGAAACAATGTGGAATAGTTTCACAACTCACGCCACCTGGAACACCACAGCGTAATGGTGTGTCCGAACATCATAACCGTACTTTATTAGATATGGTGCAATCTATGATGTCTCTTACCGATTTACCACTACCTTTTTGGGGTTATGCATTAGAGACAATTACATTCACATTAAATAGGGCACTGTCTAATCCGTTGAGACGACACCGTATGAACTATGGTTTGGCTAGAAACCTAAGCTGTCGTTTCTTAAAGTTTGGGGTTGTGATGCTTATGTAGTTTCAGCCTCATAAGCACAAACCTAAATTGGAAAAGTGTGTCTTCATAGGATACCCAAAAGAAACTGTTGGGTACACCTTCTATCACAGATCCGAAAGGCAATATCTTTGTTTCTAAGAATGGATCCTTTCTAGAGAAGAAGTTTCTCTCAAAAGAAGTGAGTGGGAGGAAAGTAGAACTTGATGAGGTAACCGTACCTAGTCCCTCATTGGAAAGTAGTTCATCACAGAAATCTGTTCCTGTGACTCCTACACCAATTAGTGAGGAAGCTAATGATGATGATCATGTAACTTTAGATCAAGTTAATACCGAACCTCGTAGGTCAACCAGAGTGAGACCTGCACCAGAGTGGTACGGTAATCCTATTCTGGAAATCATGTTACTAGACCATGATGAACCTACAAACTATGAGGAAGCGATGATGAGCCCAGATTCTGTGAAATGCCATGAGGCCATGAAATCTGAGATGGGATCCATGTATGAGAACAAAGTATGGACTTTGATTGACTTTCCCGATGATCAGTGTGTCATTAAGAATAAATGTATCTTCAAGAGGAGGATGGACGCTGATAGTAGTGTTACTATCTACAAAGCTCGAATTGTCGCAAAATGTTTTCGACAAGTTCAAGGTGTTGACTACGTTGAGATTCTCTCACTCGTATCGATGCTTAAAAGTCTGTCCGAATCATGTTAGCAGTTGCCGCATATTATGAAATCTCGCAAATGGATGTCAAAATTGTATTCCTTCATGGATTTCTTAAAAGAAGAGTTGTATATGATGAAACCAGAAGGTTTTGTCGACCCTAAAGGTGCTAACAAAGTGAGCAAGCTCCAGCGATCCATCTATGGACTGGTGCAAGCATCTCAGAGTTGGAATATATGCATATGGTTTTATTCAGACTTGCGGTGACGCTTGTATTTACAAGAAAGTGAGTGGGAGCACTACAACATTTCTGATAAGTATATGTGAATGACATATTGTTGATCGGAAATAATGTAGAATTTTCTAGAAAGCATAAAGGAGTGTTTGAAAAGAGTTTTTCAAAGAAAGACCTCGATGAAGCTGCTTACACATTGAGCATCAAGATCTATAGAGATAGATCAAGATGCTTGATAAGTTTTTTCAATGAGTACATACCTTGACATGATTTTGAAGTAGTTCAAAATGGAACAGTCAAAGAAGGAGTTCTTGCCGGTGTTTCAATGTGTGAAGTTGAGTAAAGACTCAAAACCCGACCACATCAGAAAATAGAAAGAGAATGAAAAGTCATTGTCGGTGTCAAACCCGGCGGATCTCAGGTAGGGGGTCCCGAACTATGTGTCTAGGCCCGATGGTAACAGGAAGTAGGGGACATGATGTTTTACCCAGGTTCGGACCCTCTTGATGGAGGTAAAACCCTACGTCCTGCTTGATTAATATTGATGATATGGGTAGTACAAGAGTAGATCTACCACGAGATCAGAGAGGCTAAACCCTAGAAGCTAGCCTATGGTATGATTGTATGTTATGATTGTTGTCCTACAGACTAAAACCCTTCGGTTTATATAGACACCGAAGAGGGTTAGGGTTACACAAGGTCGGTTACAAAGGAGGAGATATCCATATCCATATTTCCTAGCTTGCCTTCCACGCCAAGTAGAGTCCCATCCGGACACGAGACGAAGTCTTCAATCTTGTATCTTCATAGTCTAACAGTCCGGCCAATGGAGATAGTCTGGCTATCCGGAGACCCCCTAATCCAGGACTCCCTCAGTAGCCCCTGAACCAGGCTTCAATGACGATGAGTCCCGCACGTAGTATTGTCTTCGGCATTGCAAGGCGGGTTCCTTCTCCGAATACATCACAAAAGAATTTGAATACGAGGATAGTGTCCAACCTTGCAAAATAAGTTCCACATTCCATCATAGAGAGAATAATATTTCCGCAGATCTAATTTGCTGGCTTGTTTTGGCAGCATGACGTTATGTCATGGCCCGGTGATTATTCGAACCGTTTCTTTTAACTAGCCCCGCACATAACGCGAGGCAGTTTTTTGACACGTCTTGTCAAAGCAGAGATCGTGTCCCCTTATTATGGGATTCTCATCAATACGGGCGTGGGTAACCCAACCGCGCCATCAATCGCCGCGCTTGGGGGATAAGCGAGTTTTACCAGGCAAGTGGGGACGCTTAGTTTCGTCCGCCCATATAAAGGGATAAGGATTCACCTTTCTATCCACGCCTTCTTCCTCCCTTACCCATCCGTTTTCGCACACTCGATCTCTAGCGCCCAAGTCCGCACTTCCCACCTTGACCTTCTCCAATCATGTCCGGAGCGGGAGGCAAGTGGATGGTCTCCTCCGTCACGGAGGGAGACATCAAGAAACTGAGGAGAGCCGGATACTTGCCCGACGACATCGCGCACCGGCTCCCAGATGAGGGGCACCTCATCCCCACCCCCAGGCCCCATGAGAGGGTAGTATTCCTCACCCATTTCCTCCGCGGACTGGGATTCCCTCTCCATCCATTCATCCGGGGGCTCATGTTCTATTACGGCCTAGATTTCCACGATCTGGCCCCGAACTTCCTCCGCAACATCTTGGCATTTAACGTTGTGTGCGAGGCCTTCCTCTGCATCAAGCCCCACTTCGGCTTATGGCTGAAGACCTTCAATGTCAAGCCAAAGGTGGTGGGCGGCCGCCAGGCGGAGTGCGGAGGCGCCATGGTGGGCAAGATGCCCAAAATAACATGGCTTGAGGGATCCTTTGTGGAAACCATAAAGGGGTGGCAATCGGGGTGGTTCTATATCACCGAGCCGTGCAACCCTGCATGGGCAGCGGCCCCCAAGTTCCGATCTGGCATCCCCACGCGGCTCACCTCCTGGAAAGAGAAGGGCTTGTCCTGGGGTAGTTCGAAAGAGCTGCCGGACTCCAAACATGTATTCAAAACATGGTGGACAAGAAGCTCAAGCTTGTCAACATAGTCCAAGTTATGCTCATCCGCCGGATACTCCTGTGCCAACAACGGGAGTTCAACTTGTGGGAGTTCAATCCAGCGCAGCACCGAACTCTGAACAGGCTCTTTGACATGACTCACGAAGACGCCTGGAGGGTGCTGTTCAAAAGTGCCGAGGTCCCCCCTATTATGGAGGATCGCGGATTCAGCGCGAAGCGCCAAGCCAGTGCGGTAAGCTGCTCTACCTTTCACAGGATACTTATTTTTTTCATATAGATTGACTCTATGCGGGATCTAAACTCCCATACCTTTGATAGGACTGGCAGAAGATGGCCGGACAGATCGACTGTCCGGCTCCTTTGCCCGAAGGACCCGCAGACACTCTTCTGGCGAAGATGTTGACTCTGGCCCCTTATAAGGTGCCGGAGAAGACCAAGAAGGCCAAGGGAACCCGAAAGAGTTCCCGATGCCAGGCGTCGTCGGACTCACCGTCCGATGACTCTGCGGCACACTCTTCCGCTGAAGACAAGGAAGAGGAAGAAGAAGATGCTCCCCCACCGACTGGGGGAGACAAGAAAAGGAAGGCCGACCCAACTGGGGGGTCGAAGGGTCCAAGAAGGGAAGGACTCTCCTTCCGGACAGTTCCACCGCCGCCGACAAAGGCGAAGACAAGTGGTTGCCCAGGGTCAATCCCCCGGGGAGATCGTAACTATTCGGATACCAGAGTAACTCATAGGATTCCTTTGTCGCACTGCTTTCCCTAATTGCCGAACATAATTATGCAGGCCGCCACGAGCCAATATCGAGGTATCATTGGACGGCTCCCTGGGCTCGTCGGACATGGATAGCGATCCAGTCCCGACCGCCACCTCCCCTCATCCTACCGACGATGCCGAGGTGTTGTCTCAAGAGGCACCGGATCGAGGGGAGACAGTCCCGGAGGCGCCTCAAGGCGACCTTCCGGACTCTGGGAGCCGAGGGGACGGGGCCCATGAGAGCTCCGAGTTCGGCTCTCAGCCGAACACCGCGCCGGACCCTCCAGCGGTTCCAGGCACGGGCACGCGGCCTCCTTCTAAGAGGGGCAAGACGCATGTGTCGGTGACCTCTGTCCATCCAGAGGCGCCGGACAATCTGCTGGAAGCGCTTCGCAGTGCTTCCATCGACGAGGAGCACCGCACTATCATGAGTGCGGTGATCTAGAAGGTTCAGTCCGCCAAGAGCGGATTGGCTGAAGCCTGTGCCAGCCTTCTAACAGGCTTCGAGGTAAGTGTTTTAACATGTAGTAGAAATATTACCGCATAGATAGTAGCCCCTGATGCTTTGTTCGGTGTTCACAAAGAAAAGCCGAACAAAGGATCAAATAATATCGCAGGAGTCTAATATAAGTGTGTCAATATGCATATGCAGGCTTCGCTGCTGGCGTTCGCCGCATTGACTGCGGAGGTCGCCGTACTGAAGCAGGACCTCGAAGGGTCCAGGAAAGAGCTCGGCCTTGTCAAGAGGCAGCTTGAGGAGAACAAGGGTAAGTAATACCCTATCTATAGATATGTATATATAAAAAAGGACGCGATTGAAAAATGACAGGATCATTGTATGTTTGCCAGGGGCCACGACCGAGGTGGCGACCCTGAAGCAAGCGCTAACCAAGGCCGAAGATAAAGCGGCCAAGGAGCGCACCGAGCGAGAGAAGCACGAGGCTCGGGTGGGCGAGGTGCAGCAAGAGCTCCAGGCTCTCGTGGCGAAGCACGAGGCGTTGGAGCTTGACTCAAAGACGTGGGAGTCTGAGCTTGTCGCGGCCCTCGAGAGTGTAAAAAGTGCCAAGGCCGAAGCCCAAAAGGCCCTCCAAGAGATCGATGCGATGAAGAAGATAGCGGCGGGTAAGGCATTCTATATGCAAAGCAAGCATGTACAAGTAAATTACCGATTACTTACCCGAATCCGGAGCTCTTCAGGAGCATTTGCAGATTTGCCCCGCAGTGTGTCCGATGCCGCACAATTTTACCAGGCCGAGGACGGAAGCTCGACGGAGAAGCTGTTCTGGTCTCAGTATGCTGAGGCCGAACATCCGGTGCCAACGAGCGACCAACTGAAGCAGATGGTCGAGCTACATAAGGCGGCCGATCAGACCATGAAGAGCTTTATAGTCCGGCTGTGGCCTGGCGATGCCCTTCCGAACAGCTTCTTCGGCCTGGTGAGGCGGCTTGTGGATGCCTGCCTGCGGCTGGAGGTCGTCAAGCGATCTGTCTGCATTGAAGGTGCACGTCGGGCTTTCGCCCGTGTGAAATTGCAGTGGGGCAAGCTAGACTCTGTGAAGCTGATCAAGGAGGGGCCGCCAGAGGGCAAGGAGCACCGCCACCCCGAGATGTACTACGAGGGTGTTCTGCCGGGTGCCCGTCTTATCGCAGATGAGTGTTCAAAAGATGTAATATTTGAATGAGACTTGCTCGTTTTATCCTGTATTTATGAAAACTTGTTTCATATGCGCTATGCAACGCTTGTTTGAATTTAAAATATTACCTTCTGTTTAGCCGTTTATCCAATCTGAGAGATGGCTAGTCCTCGACTTCTGTCCCCATGCCACGAGTGCTGGGGTGTTCGGGATAAACCTGAGCACTCTTGTTCCCATATTTGGGTCCTTCGAGGGAGGTGCTCAGCACAACGAACAAGGCAACCGGACTAATAGTGCTTTATCACTCTCACTTAGCCATAGAATTCTATAATTTTAAATTTCGGCGAAGCCCCTGGTATTCGGAAGGCCGAATTCGGGGCGCGATACACGCCTGTAAGCCGGACAGGGCCAGCCCCCTCGCCCTAAGTGGCATAAGTCTTTAGGGGCTCGAAAAACCTCGCCGAACAGCGACCAGTCTCTCGCCTTATCATGACAGTCAGTTTTAGCTTTCTCTACTGAGGTGCTAAGCCCAGCAGAACCGGGGCACAACCGCAGTAGTTCTCCTAGCGCTACCTTAGCCGATAGAGCGGAACGTAAGGTACCAAAACATAGGAGCCCGGCAAACCCAACATTTGACCAAAGACATGATTCGGAGCTGATGCATATAATGCTATAAGTTCGGGGTGCCGCACTTATGGAAGTGTTCGTACTTTTCACACCATATTGTGGGGTACGTGAGCCCCTGGTGTATTGGCTGTACCAAAGTGTACGGTTGCAAGGCATCGTTAATGAACACACATATATATAACAAAAATGCAATAATAGTCGTAATGTCATGCATTGTTTATTAAAAAACTTTGTTAAAGCAGAGTGATACAGATAGTGCGATAAGAAAAGAGTAGGACTAAGTCCCTTCCAAGGGTAAGCTGAGGAATGATATTAAATTAAATATTTCACTCGTTACTGTAATCAACCTAGGAATTCCGTGGTATGACATAGCTGTCTGCCTCCTTGGTTGCTGCATCATGTGTTCGGCAATAGTGCTGCCGGACAGTGTTTCCAGAGATTAAGGTCCTGAAAGAAAAAAAGGAAAATAACCAAACGGGAAGCCCCTAGTGCGGTTTAGGCCGCGTTTTGGGGTGTGCCGCAGTTGTGCCCCCTCCCCACCTGTGCCCATGGTATTTTTAATGCGTAATTATGTACGCGCGGCATGAATATCGCTGTTGGGCTGGGATTGGGGTGGCTGCCGTATTGCTACGCGAGATCAGATCGCGCCAGGCGGTCTATTTGACGATTGCCCCGAGCGCGCTTGAAGGTGTCCAGGCTTTGAAGCACCGAACTGGTTGATTGCCTTGAGAGGCTGCTTTGCGCTTCTACTGCGAGGTCCTGGCTGTAATAACTCCGCGAGGTCTTGGCATCTTGAGCTTGAGGTATGCATAATGAGGTACCACATTGAATCTAGCAAATGCGGTTCGCCCGAGCAGCGCGTGATAACCACTGCGGAATGGGACTATATCGAAGATTAACTCTTTGCTTCAAAAGTTATCCAGGGATCCAAAGACCACTTCCAGTATAATTGAGCCTGTGCAATGGGCCTCTACACCTGGAATGACGCCCATAAAGGTCGTTTTTGTGGGTTTGATCCTTGAGGGGTCTATACCCATTTTGCGCACTATGTCCTGATAAAGCAGGTTCAGGCTGCTGCCGCCGTCCATAAGGACTCGAGTGAGGTGAAATCCGTCGATGATTGGGTCTAGGACCAGTGCGGCGAATCCGCCATGACGGATACTAGTGGGGTGGTCCCTGCGATCGAAGGTGATCGGACAGGAGGACCAAGGGTTGAACTTTGGGGCGACTGGCTCCAACGCATATACGTTCCTGAGCGCACGCTTCCGCTCCCTCTTGGGGATGTGGGTTGCGTATATCATATTCACCGTCCGCACTTGCAGGGGAAACCTCTTCTGTCCTCCAGTGTGCGGCTGCCGGGGCTCCTCCTCGTCATCGCTATGCGGCCCCTTGTCCTTGTTTTTGGCAATTAACTTGCCGGCCTGCTTGAACACCCAACAATCCCTGTTGGTGTGATTGGCTGTCTTGTCTGGGGTGCCGTGTATTTGACACGAGCGATCGAGTATACGGTCCAAGCTAGACGGACCTGGCGTACTTTCTTTGAATGGCTTTTTCCGCTAACCGGGTTTAGAGCCTTTGAATCCGGCATTGACTGTCGTATCCTCAGCATTTTCGCTGTTAATGCGGCGCTTATGCTTGTTGCGACGTGACCTACTATTGCCGTCCTTGGTATCTGAAGTACCATGGTTCTTTGATTTGTTATTACTACGATCCAGCCAGCTGTCTTCTCCCGCACAAAAGCGGGTCATGAGCGTCGTGAGAGCTGCCATAGATTTCGGCTTTTCCTGACCAAGGTGCCGGGCTAGCCACTCGTCTCGGATGTTGTGCTTGAAAGCCGCTAAGGCCTCCGCATCCGGACAGTCGACGATTTGATTTTTCTTTGTAAGGAACCGAGTCCAGAATTGCCTGGCCGACTCTTCTGGCTGCTGAATTATGTGGCTCAAATCATCGGCGTCTGGTGGTCGCACATAAGTGCCCTGAAAGTTGTCGAGGAATGCGGCTTCCAGATCTTCCCAACAGCTAATGGAGTCCGCTGGCAAGCTATTAAGCCAATGCCGCGCTGGTCCTTTGAGCTTTAGTGGGAGGTATTTGATGGCGTGTAAGTCATCACCGCGGGCCATGTGGATGTGGAGGAGGAAGTCCTCAATCCATACTGCGGGATCTGTTGTGCCGTCATATGATTCAATATTTACAGGTTTGAAACCTTTTGGAATTGATGTTCCATTACTTCGTCTGTGAAGCATAAGGGGTGTGCGGCGCCTCTGTATTGGGCTATATCGCGACCCAGCTCGAATGGGTCTTGCCCGCTACGTTCGGCCCGGCCGGATTTGCTTTTACTGTATCCAGCGTGACGTTTGTCCTCTCGCAGAGTGGTGCGCCCTCGTGATCCTTAGATCGATCTTGAATGCTTTGCCTTGTCCTCCAATATGTCTCGCAGGTGTGCCCTATCTCCCCATGCCTTTGAACGGCGTTGGGTTGGAGGCTGAGCTTTTGGCTGGAATGCCTCTCTATCGCGGCCACGAGGTGGTCGATCAGCCGTATCATACGCTTCTTCCTCCAGTCGGGGTAGTAACCTGCGCCTTGGGTAACTCTTGGAGGGGCGCTCGAGTTTATATTCCTCGGCCACGAGGATTTCGGTCCATTTGTCAGCTAGCAGATCTTGATCAGCTTGAAGCTGCTGCTGCTTTTTCTTCAGGCTATTTGCCGTGGCCATAAGCCGGCGCTTGAAGAGCTCTTGTTCGACAGGATCCTCTGGTATGGCGAATTCATCGTCGCCGAGGCTTGCCTCGTCTTCGGAGGGGGGCATGTGATTGTCATCCTCCTCCTCTCCGTCTGCCGCTCTCTCAGGAGAGCTGGCTCCTCCGTCCTCCTGCTCTAAATCTTGCTGGAGGGGTTTGTTGTTTTCTTCGGCACTATCCGGAGTGTGATTATCTCCTGTGCCGGTATCACCACTTTTGCTTTGGCGGGACTTAAAGCAGCGCCGCTGACGTCGGTGTTTGGGTTTCTTCCTGGAGGGGTCATCCTCCGCTATCCCGTCGCCATTGCCTTCTTTGGGTGTATCCACCATGTATATGTCATATGACGAGGTGGCTTTCCAGTGCCCTATAGGTGCTGGTTCATGTTCATCTCCTACATCGTCGTCCATACCATCGATGTCTTCGGAGTCGAAGTCGAGCATGTTGGTTAAATCATCGACAGTGGCTACGAAGTGGGTGGTGGGCGGGCATCGAATTTCTTCATCGTCCGCATCCCAATCCTGTTGGCCATAATCCGGCCAGGGCTCTCCTGACAAAGAGAGAGACCTTAGTGAATTCAGAATGTCGCCGAAGGGCGAGTGCTGAAAGATATCCGCGGCGGTGAATTCTATGATCGGCGCCCAATCGGATTCGATTGGCAGGGGCGCGGGCAGTTCGGAGTCAGAAAAAGAGTCTGGCACCTTGGAGTCACGGGCTGCGTAGAGGATTGTGCTGGTGTTTGGCTCGATAGCCGTTGAGACTGCAGCCGCTGAGGCGGTGTCTAACCATCCGTCCTCGATTGGCACAGTTGGCTCCGAGCTAAGGGTCGGAGCTGATGCGGGCGCGACCTCTGGGGTACTGTTCGGCGGCAGAGCTAGGTCATACCCATCACGACAGTGCGGCGCGCCCGGCTGTGGCTCGAATCCGTCGAAGATCAAGTCTCCGCGGATGTCGGCCGTGTAGTTCAAACTTCCAAATCTGACCCGATGGCCAGGGGCGTAGCTTTCAATCCTGGACCGCATCACTATCGATTATAGTAGGATCCATCAAGCCTAACGGCGACGACACAGAGGAACTCTCAATGAAAGCACCAATGTCGGTGTCAAAACCAGCGGATCTTGGGTAGGGGGTCCCGAACTGTGCGTCTAGGCCGGATGGTAACAGGAGGCAGGGGACACGATGTTTTACCCAGGTTTGGGCCCTCTTGATGGAGGTAAAACCCTACGTCCTGCTTGATTAATATTGATGATATGGGTAGTACAAGAGTAGATCTACCATGAGATCAGAGAGGCTAAACCCTAGAAGCTAGCCTATGGTATGATTGTATGTTATGATTGTTGTCCTACGGACTAAAACCCTTCGGTTTGTATAGACACCGGAGAGGGTTAGGGTTACACAAGGTCGGTTACAAAGGAGGAGATATCCATATCCGTATATCCTAGCTTGCCTTCCACGCCAAGTAGAGTCCCATCCGGACACGAGACGAAGTATTCAATCTTGTATCTTCATAGTCTAACAGTCCGGCCAATGGAGATAGTTCGGCTGTCCGGAGACCCCCTAATCCAGGACTCTCTCAGTCATTCCCTATGCCTCAGTCATAGGTTCTATAAACTATGCTATGTTGTTTACCAGTACTATTGTATACCTTAGCATCTTTCTGGCAAGGGAGTACAATAGTGATCTAGGAGTAGATCACTGGACAGCAGTCAAAATTA
This sequence comes from Triticum urartu, assembly GCF_003073215.2. Classification (NCBI taxonomy): domain Eukaryota; kingdom Viridiplantae; phylum Streptophyta; class Magnoliopsida; order Poales; family Poaceae; genus Triticum; species Triticum urartu. Next base: position 451,701,855 of record NC_053027.1, read on the forward strand.
TCCTTAGAGGACTAAGGAAATATTTCTCGGTTATGGAGGTGATAAAAGAGTTCGTCGTAAAGAGTTATGTCGATGCAAGCTTTTTACATCGATCTAGATGACTCTAAGGCTCGATCTGGATACATATTGAAAGTGGGAGCAATTAGCTAGAGTAGATCCGTGCAGAGCATTATAGACATAGAAATTTGCAAAATACATACGGATCTGAATGTTGCAGACCTGTAGGCTAAACTTCTATCACAAGCAAAACATGATCACTCTTTGGGTGTTAATCACATAGCGATGTGAACTAGATTATTGACTCTAGTAAACCCTTTGGGTATTAGTCACATGGATATGTGAACTAATCACATAAAGATGTGAACTAGATTATTGACTCTAGTGCAAGTGGGAGACTCAAGGAAATATGCCCTAGAGGCAATAACAAAGTTATTAATTATTTCCTTGTATCATGATAAATGTTTATTATTCATGCTAGAATTGTATTAACCGGAAACTTAATACATGTGTGCATACGTAGACAAACAGAGTGTCACTAGTATGCCTCTACTTGACTAGCTCGTTGAATCAAAGATGGTTAAGTTTCCTAGCCATAGACATGAGTTGGCATTTGATTAACAGAATCACATCATTAGAGAATGATGTGATTGACTTGACCCATTCTGTTAGCTTAGCACGATGATCGTTTAGTTTGTTGCTACTGCTTTCTTCATGACTTGTACATGTTCCTATGAGTATGAGATTATGCAAATCCCGAATACTGGAGCAACACTTTGTGTGCTACCAAACGTCACAACGTAACTGAGTGATTATAAAGGTGCTCTACAGGTGTCTCCGATGGTACTTATTGAGTTGGCATAGATTGAGATTAGGATTTGTCACTCCGATTGTCGGAAAGGTATCTCTGGGCCCTCTCGGTAATGCACATCACTATAAGCCTTGCAAGCAATGCAACTAATGAGTTGGTTGCGGGATGATGTATTATGGAACGAGTAAAGAGACTTGCCGGTAACGAGATTGAGCTAGGTATTGAGATACCGACGATTGAATCTCGGGCAAGTAACATACCGATGACAAAGGGAACAACGTATGTTGTTATGCGGTTTGACCGATAAAGATCTTCGTAGAATATGTAGGAGCCAATATGAGCATCCAGGTTCCGCTATTGGTTATTGACCGGAGATGTGTCTCGGTCATGTCTACATAGTTCTCGAACCCATAGGGTCCGCACGCTTAACGTTCAGTGACGATCGATAATATGAGTTTATGTATTTTGATGTACCGAAGGTAGTTCGGAGCCCCGGATGAGATCAGGGACATGACGAGGAGTCTCTAAATGGTCGAGATGTAAAGATCGATATGTTGGATGACTATATTTGGACATCGGAAAGGTTCCGAGTGATTCAGGTATTTTTCGGAGTACCGGAGAGTTATGGGAATTCGCCGGGAAGTATATGGGCCTTATTGGGCTTTAGGGAAAAGAGAGAGGGGAGGCGTGCAAGGCTTAGTCCGAATTGGACTAGGGGGAGGGGTTGCGCCCCCTCCTTCCTTCTCTTCTCTTTTCCCTTTCCTTCTCTCCTACTCCTACTACATGGAAGGGGGGAATCCTACTCCCGGTGGGAGTAGGACTCCCCAGGGCGCACCATAGTAGAGGGCCGGCCCTCCCCTCCTCCACTCCTTTATATACGAGGGCAGGGGGCACCCCAAGACACACAAGTTGATCAGTTGATCTTTTAGCCGTGTGCGGTGCCCTCCTCCACCATAATCCACCTCGGTCATATCGTAGCGGTGCTTAGGCGAAGCCCTGCGTCGGTAGCATCATCATCACCGTCATGACGCCATCATGCTGACGGAACTCTCCCTCGAAGCTCTGCTGGATCGGAGTTCGTGGGACATCACCGAGCTGAACGTGTGCTGAACTCGGAGGTGCCATGTGTTCGGTACTTGGAACGGTCGGATCGTGAAGACGTACGAGTACATCAACCGCGTTCTCATAACGCTTCCGCTTGCATCTACGAGGGTACGCAAACGATACTCTCTTTTCTCGTTGCTATGCATCACCATGATCTTGCGTGTGCGTAGGATTTTTTTTGAAATTACTACGTTCCCCAACAGCTACGGGCTTAGCAAGAACCATTCTTACCTATGGCATAAAAACCACAATGTGGTATAATGATTGCTTTTTGATCTTCAGAAAGAACCCTGTTCATTGAATCCGATTCGACTAAAGTTGGAGATATAGGCACCCGTCAGCCACCTGTGTGCAAAGCACGTCGGTAGAACCAGTCTCATGAACGCGGTCTTGTAATGTCAGTCTGGGCCGCTTGATCCAACAATACCGCCGAATCAAGAAACAACTAGTGACGGCAAGCAATATGTATATACCAACGCCCACAACTCCTTTGGGTTCTACTCGTGCATATAACATCTACACATAGACCTGGTTCTGATACCACTGTTGGGGAATGCAGTAATTTCAAAAATTATCCTACGCACACGCAAGATCCATCTAGGTGATGCATAGCAACAAGAGGGGAGAGTGTTGTCCATGTACCCTTGTAGCCCGTAAGCAGAAGCGTTATGAAAACGTGGTTGATGTAGTCGTACGTCTTCACCATCCGACCGATCCTAGCATCGAAGGTACGGCACCTCCGCGATCTGCACACGTTCAGCTTGATGACGTCCCATGAACTCTAGATCCAGCTAAGTGTCGAGGGAGAGCTTCGTCAGCACGACGGCATGATGGCGGTGATGATGAAGTTACCGACGTAGGGCTTCGCCTAAGCACTGCAACGATATGACCGAGGTGGAAATCTATGGAGGGGGGCATCGCACACGGCTAGGAGACCAACTTGTGTGTCCTAGGGTGCCCCCCTCCCCCATGTATATAAAGGCGGGAGGGGGAGGCCGGCTGGCCCTCTCTTGGCGCGCCAAGGGGGGAGGAGTCCTCCTCCTAATCGGAGTAGGACTCCCCCTTTCCTAGTCCACTAGGAATAGAAGGAAGCGGGACAAGGAGAAAGGAAAGGGGGGCCGCCCCCCTCACCCAATTCGGATTGGGCTTGGGAGGGAGCACGCCCCCTCCTAGGCTGCCTTCTCTTCTCTCCCACTAAGGCCCATTAAGGCCCATATACTCCCCGGAGGGTTTCAGTAACCCCTCGGTACTCCGGTAAATGCTCGAACTCACCCGGAACCTTTCCGATGTCCAAACATAGCCTTCTAATATATCGATCTTTATGTCTCGACCATTCCAAGACTCCTCGTCATGCCCGTCATCATATCAGGGACTCCGAACTACTTTTGATACATCAAAAACATAAAATCATAATACCGATCATCACCGAACGTTAAGCGTGCGGACCCTATGGGTTCAAGAACTATGTAGACATGACCAAGACTCCTCTTCGGTTAATAACCAATAGCGGAACCTGGATGCTCACATTGGTTCATACATATTCTACAAAGATCTTTATCGGTCAAACCGCATAAAAAGATACGTTGTTCCCTTTGTCATTGGTATGTTACTTGCCCGAGATTCGACCGTCGGTATCTCAATACCTAGTTAAATCTCATTACCGGCAAGTCTCTTTACTCATTCCGTAATGCAACATCCCACAACTAACTCATTAGTCACATTGCTTGCAAGGCTTATAGTGATGTGCATTACCGAGAGGGCCCAGAGATACCTCTCCGACAATCGGAGTGACAAATCCTAATCTCGATCTATGCCAACTCAGCAAACACCATCGAAGACACATGTAGAGCATCTTTATGATCACCCAGTTACATTGTGACGTTTGATAGCACACAAAGTGTTCCTCCGGTATTCGGGAGTTGCATAATCTCATAGTCATAGAAACATGTATAAGTTATGAACAAAGCAATAGCAATAAACTAAACGATCATAGTGCTAAGCTAACGGATGGGTCTTGTCCATCACATCATTCTCCTAATGATGTGATCCCGTTAATCAAATGACAACACATGTCTATGGTCAGGAAACTTAACCATCTTTGATTAACGAGCTAGTCGAGTAGAGGCATACTAGGGACGCTCTGTTTTGTCTACGTATTCACACTTGTACTAAGTTTCCGGTTAATACAATTCTAGCATGAATAATAAACATTTATCATGATATAAGGAAATATAAATAACAACTTTACTATTGCCTATAGGGAATATTTCCTTCACTGTTTACCGCGCAAGCTTCCCGCCCGGCTAGTTTGGCCACGCGTCGGCTAGAAGAGGGACAATCATGGGCGTTTATTGGCAAAAAGCTTTGTAAAAACGAAGTGTGTGTGGAATGACTTCGATCATAAGTTTACACGTGGGTGATGAGGTCAAAGTTACACAGAAGGGTGATGATGGACACTCGAGTGCGATAATTAATTCTTCGCTCTACAGTTCACACGGTGGAAGAAACCAACTTTGTGCAATGATGTCAAAGATCGCAGTCGAGTTAGCTATACAGATCATGTGCTGTGAGATCGACAAGGTAAACTGATTCGAGAATGGTTAATAAAATCTAAGACCATTGCATATTAAGGTCAAAATAGTGCTAGCAATATACGAGTCTCATACGTTGCCATTTCAACGATTGTACCACAAAAGCTTGAAATGTTATAAGGTTCAAATTCCAGAGTTATATGGCTCAAATTCGAAGATTACAAGGTTCAAACTGATATTAGAAATGGAATTCAGCTCATCAGCTGGAAACGCTCGCGCTGATCCGCTGAACATGGATATCAGAGAGGTTCAAACTAATATCACCGCTTCTAAGTCTAGTTTTGAAACCTCACAATTTAGCAAAGGGGTCAGCCACTGGGAAGTCATGTATGGGGTTGACACGATGACTTTCGATTACTCTGTCATCTGAAGTTCCAAAATTAAATTCAGCATTTTTTAAGCCTACTACATTCTGCCACAGGCGCTAATCAAAAAACCATTCATTTTGCGAAATAAATGTAGGGCAAACCTCATTTCCTTCTACACCCTTGCTCTGAGAACAAAGAACCTGGCGAATATAATCTCCGGTAAGGTCCCTCGGTAGGAGTTCAAAGTAATTTCTGAGAGATGCAGATCTAGGCATTTGACGTGATTGTTATATTGTATCACATTATCCACCACTGGGCCTAATCTTATCTGCAAAAGAAGAAAACGTGTTAGTGCCTACATGCAGTTTTGAACATTACTACGTGCCTATTTGGTTTGCAGGATTTGGAAAATTCACTAACATGCCATCTTCGATCTGACATGATTAACATGGGCATTTGATTACATTCTAGAAAAATGTAGCCTTCTTCACAAGAGGTTGGAGTGGATGAAAAGTTTCCTAAGAAAACTAGTACAGATGAATCCAAAGGAGAAATGCTTATTGATTGTAACCATATGGATCAAGCAACCAATATGGGGGGGGACATGTATGTACTGAAATCCTCCAAAAGAACCTTTAGAAATCGTAGTACATTGTCATTGTAAACTTGGAAAAAGGTGTCACAAATTGAACTCCCTTATGGTTAACATTTAATAGGAAAGGAACATCACCTCGATATATAGCTTCTCCAGGCAAGGAAAGCATCTCAGGAAACTGACAACTTGCTCTAGGTTGGGGCCGGTAGATTCTAGTGGCAAGACCTTCACTGTGCGTAGTTTCGGGGTCAAGCTTGTCGGAATCATTTTCGGAATGACAGACGAACAAACATCTTCAAAATTAGAAATAATGTTAATTTGTAGAAGGAGAGGTAGAAGGCGGCTGTTGTACCTGAACGGGTGTGGATCTAATAACAAGTTCGGAGTATTTGTCAGACGAGTAGCCCACCTTTGTCAATTTCGGCGCAGAAAGGACATTGATTCTTGTTGGACCTTCTTGATCAACTACAAGTAATCTCTCAAGTGTAGGTGTGTCCTCATTGACCATACCGTGGTACACAACTTGTGATGTCTTCCTGCCACACCAGCAACACACATAAATAGTCCGAAGAGTCATGGAGGTGATGTGGAAGGTACTCAACCCATTGATCGCCTAAAGACAAAGGTACTCGAGTGCAGTACAGCCACGGAGCAGGCGCTCCATGTCACCGTTTGAGAGGCAGACGTTGATGAGCTCGAGGTGCTTCAATCATGGTAGAATAAGAGCGGGCGCGTCATTAAGGAGGGGTGGCAGTTCCTGAACTTGGTGACACGCAGCGTGGGCGCGAGGCGGAGTGCGGACGTTGGCAGCAACCGCATATGCCCATCATCAAAAGTGAGCTCATTGAGCTGATCTAGGGCAGAGGATCAGAACCAGTCGTCAAGCTTGGCTCGGTCCTTGTCGTTGGAACGAAACTTGCCCATTCTAAGGCCTTTGGTTGGGCCAAGGTGACTGCCGAGGATCTTGGAGAACGCATCCAAGCCTTTGCGATAGCCATGGCAGAGCTCGTGGGTGTCGATGAGGTCGAGAGGGCTGGAGTTCCATAGGGGGCTCCACCGCTGGGAAACGATGGTTGTCTGCGCCCCATATTTGATTGGCAGGAAGGAGATGATGACTCTCAACATATCATCAGGGAGGTTGTTGATGAAGTCTAGGCCTGTTGGAGTCGCTTTTGGTTCTAGCTTGCCCCGCCTCCGCTTGTTGGCAGCCCCGTTCTCCACCTCTGGAGTCTCCTTGTCAGCAGCGCTTTCTGATAGAAATGGGAGTACAGGGAATATTTAGTTAAAACGGGGCAATAGAAAAGTGTATTGGAAACTACAAGTTATTAGGTAGGAATATAGTAAGAAAAGGGAATAACAATTGGTTGCTTAAATACTACACAATTCATTTGACATTGTTGGGTAAGTCAACATGCAGATAGTTGAAAAGAAAACTTACTTCGAACAAAGTTTGGACGGATGATTTTGTCGGGGAAGTTAGCATATATCTCATGACCAGGCCCTTTTATGTGAAGTGCAATTTTAGTGCCAGCATTCAGTACATAAAACTTAGAAATTTCTTTCCAAAAGCCAGTGCCAAAATAGGAGTCACCATGTTCATCAAGTCTTACAGTAGCAATGGTTGTAAATCCATGTTTTCTGTGTAGTATGACATCCGTGGAGCATTGATCTATATAAAGGGAAAAATTGTGCACTACATAATTTGTTGCATAGCAAGGGATGCGCTGCAGAAAATGGTAGGATTGTTGAAAAAATATGGTAACGTGCAAATATGGGCCCAAATTGAAAGAATTATACAACAGTTGAAATCGAAGGACAAAAATCTATAATTAAACAGATAGGGTAAACATGATGTCATGGAAATATGAGAGTAATCGAAAGAACAATACATCATTAATTTGCCTAATATAGAAAGAAGAGGGGGAAAATCCCCGTTGACGTATATGGTGCATGTGGCACCTTTTATCCAAATGTAGCAATATTTAGAATATGTTCAGGAAAGTAGGCCATGCCAACCGATTTAGGGTGAGATTGAACATACTGCGCGTGTCCTCAAGTTATCTAGTACGGTGAGATGGATTCTCTGGCGGAGGTCGCAAAGTCCTCAAGTGTCGGTGCACTGTACATTCTATGAATGAAAGAAAACCCTCAAATCAGCTCGAACAAAAATGAATTCACGGCGATTTCTGTCGGGTGATTAAAGGAGACAGATGAACTGGGGTAAGAGATGAGATAATATCTCATTAAATTAGTTACCTTGTCGTCCAAGAGAAAGAACCCTCAGTACGGCAGATTCCCCAACCGAGCGGAGCTGGGTCGACCGCGAGAAGCCTCGAGAAAGTCGATGGCGATAGGCGGCGGCAAGCAGAAGCGGCGAAATGCGGTGGTCTTTGCCTGCAGCCTAGCGGCGGCGGCAGGCATCGAGCTAAGTGTTTACCGCCGCAATAGGCGGTGACATGGCATAGACATGGGGGAGCTTGTGCAGGTGTGAATGGGGAACGTACCTGAGGGGTGGCGGGTGGGGTGAGGGTTTTTTTTACGTGGGGATGGTGAGGGTTTTCTTTTTTCTTTTTTGAATTGGGTGGTGAGGGTTTTCTGTCCCACAAAGAATTTTGGGGGCGATGGTTTGCTAGAGTGAACCGTATGTGATTGACGCAACAGGCAAAATGAAAGTCATTACACACAGTTCTAATTTTGGGAACCATGTGTGATTGATGTACTACCTCCGTCCTGGTTTATTGGTCCCCCTTTGTAATTTTTACCAAATTTTGACCAAATATTTAACATACTCAGACATAGATAATAAGCGTACACGTACATAAGCATAGTTCAACCATAAGTACAAAGTTCAACCGTCATTAAGCATACTCAAGCATACATAGTTCGATCCATCCCACATCTCATCTCACATGCCAGCACGATCCAGAAGCTTCTCGAGGTACTTGGCGTACGCGCCGTGCGCCACCCTGCGAGAATACTTCTGCTTGAAGGAGCCAACGGCCCGTCCTCTTGCATGTGCCAAAACACTTAGATACGCGCCATGAAGCTTCTAGTTGCAAAATGGGCATCCATAGCTGCCGTTCCAGGTCCTAATACGCCTGTTATGCATTCCCGCATAAAAGCTCCCTCAGGATTTGCCTCTTGTACCTCCTCTGGCCATCTTCATCCTCACTGTCCACATCATCAGACAACACCTATAAAAATAGTAAAACAAATTTGGCATCAAATCAATGATTACATACCGTGAAGTAGGATTAGGAATTTATGTCTATTTATTTATACGTATCCAGAGATTATGGTGCGATTTTTAAGCACAGTCGTCTATGTACAGACCAATCTTGAAGAAAATAATGGCACAAACATATGTAGGTCTTTCAAAATCAATTGTCAAGTATTGGCTAGGAATTATTAGCACGAACACTAACCCTAGTCGGATTACTAGCAGAAATCATTTGCACAGATGAAACAACTAATCACTTATCACCTGTACCATTCAAACAATCAATACACTACACGGATCTAACGAAACTTACTCAGATTTCATGGATTGGGAGAACATAACCATAGGATTTCTATTTCGAAAAAGGGGAGGCAGGAGTAACCAGAGAAACCCTATGATCTATTTGACACATAAATGGGTATAGATGACTAACCAGTTGTCCGTCTCGTCGGAGTCGTCGTCAGAGTGGTCACCGGAGTGGTCGTCGGAGTCGTCGCCGGAGTGGTCATCGGAGTCGGTGTGGAACTCTGCTCCGGCTGTGGAAGCACGATGCCGTCGACGATGTCAGGGTGCAGCGATAACTCGCCGGCGGTGATGGCAACATCTGTCTCCATCTCCATGTCGTGCTCTAGTGCTTTAGTAGCCCCGGCGTCGCCACTCCCTCCGATGGGGTTCTTCGGCGGCATCCTCATATAATGACGGCTTTGAGGACTGAGAGCGGCGTCGAGGATGCAAGCGGAGAGAGAGGATTGTGTGTGTGGCGAGGATGGGGGGTGCGGCCGCTTGGGCGCACCATTAATATGGAGTAGTGGGAGTTGTGGGAGAGAGGTGGGCGGCGGTCAAACCGATGGCTCGCCTCCCAATGAGCCTGCGCACCGGACTGCTGGCATGCCTACCAAAGTTTCACACGGCTACTCGCATGCCTCCCGATGACACTGCGCAGCGAGCACGCCTCCGTCAATTCACACACCTGCACGCACGCCCCCCGTCTGCCTGCGCAGCGGACTACTCGCATGCGTCCCGTCAACTCACGCCTGCTCGCATGGCACATGGGTCACGCGGCGACACGTATATTGTTTTTCTATTTGGATGATTAATGCTGTCGCTTTATTGCTTAACCGAAGCATGGCACATATCCATTGTTGGTCTAACGCTCACGGTTCGAATAAATAATCCGTTTGGGATATTGGTTCCCAATTATTAATAATCTCCCGTCTGTAATTAGATAAAGATTACATCAAAACTGGTCTCAAATTTGACAAAAAAAGTACAATGCCACTTTGTATTGGTGTCCATATGACAACACGATGAGTTTCATGAACTTTAAATAAGTTTTGGATGTACTATAATTTAAAATCAAGATTCTTAATGTTTGAAATTTGTTGCACGGGGAGTAAACATGCACCCGGTGAGACACATGTGTTTTTGCAATCCATTTAGGTGCACTGTCATGTGTGCATGTAGCTCAAATTTGATTTTTGCACATTATACCTGAAGAAAATCAATCAATTAATGTACTAAAATGTCTTAATGACCTCTGTGATTTTTTGAAATTAAAACGTCCCTCCTTTGGAAACATATATGCTCACCGCAGGATAATTAATTTAACATGCATCGTAGTTGCGGTGGATTTGTGGTGTGTGTGTGGGTGTGTACGTCTGGGGGTGGCGGGTGGCTCGCAGTACACTACGAGTTGTGAGCCACTGTGTGGGTTGGCCGTTTTGTTAGGCAGGCCGGTGCCACATCAGAGTCGTGAAATCGTTATTTAAAACATAACACAACCCTTTCATACATACATGTTTTGGCCACATGCAGTCGATGGTTGTCCTACACGACACTCGATACTCGCGTGTGACGCTTTCTGTGGGCCCGCAAGGTCGTCGTCCATCACATTGACGAACAGCCGGCAGTGAGGTTAATTTGACCGGCAAGGTAGAATCTTTTTTGTTTGTGTTATGGTGGTACATAGTACGCATCGAAGAGGTGAGAGGGGACTAGCATATATACTATACGTACGCGACCGTGAACAAGTACACCTCACTCAGTGTCAGGACTTTTTGGTTTCCGAGGCATGTGCCACATCAAAATTGTGAAATTGGCTATTAAACATCACACAACACCTTTTTGGGCCACATGCATATCCTAGCTAGGACACTCACATGTGACGCTTCCATCCATGGGCCCACGAGGCCATCATTGATGCATGCATGCATCACTTTGACCTACATCGGGAGAGGTTGTTAATTTCACCATCGATGAGGATTCTTTTGGGTTGTACATATATTACGGCAGGAGCATATAGTATGCGGTGAAGAGGGGGAAGGGGGCCATCATATGTAGTACACTTGATGAACCTCGCTCTATGTGGGTGCATCGTTTACGGCTTTTGAGGCATGTGGCACATCAAAGTTGTGCATTTTGGGTATTCAACATATATATATTTGGCCCACATGCAAAGCAGTGTTGGTTTTTGCTACCTCTTGAGCACTGCATTGGTTTTCCCTTCAAGAGGAAAGGGTGATGCAGCAAAGTAGCGTAAGTATTTCCCTCAGTTTTGAGAACCAAGGTATCAATCCAGTAGGAGGCCACACGCAAGTCCCTCATACCTACACAAACAAATAAGAACCTCGCAACCAACGCGATAAAGGGGTTGTCAATCCCTTCACGATCACTTACGAGAGTGAGATCTGATAGAGATAATAATGATAAGATAATTTTTTTTGGTATTTTTATGATATAGATTGAAAGTAAAGATTGCAAAGTAAAATAGATTGGAAACTTATATGATGGAAAATAGACCCGGGGGCCATAGGTTTCACTAGTGGCTTCTCTCAAGATAGCATAAGTATTGCGGTGGGTGAACGAATTACTATCGAGCAATTGATAGAAAAGCGAATAATTATGAGAATATCTATGCATGATCATGTATATAGGCATCACATCCGTGACAAGTAGACCGACTCCTGCCTGCATCTACTACTATTACTCCACACATCGACCGCTATCCAGCATGCATCTAGAGTATTAAGTTCATAAGAACAGAGTAACGCCTTAGATAAGATGACATGATGTAGAGGGATAAACTCAAGCAATATGATATAAACCCCATCTTTTTATCCTCGATGGCAACAATACAATACGTGTCGTTTCCCTTTCTGTCACTGGGATCGAGCACCGCAAGATTGAACCCAAAGCTAAGCACTTCTCACATTGCAAGAAAGATCGATCTAGTAGGGCAAGCCAAAATGATAATTCAAAGAGACTTGCAAAGATAACCAATCATGCATAAAAGATTTCAGAGAAGAATCAAATACTGTTCATAGATAGACTTGATCATACACCCACAATTCAGCGGATCTCGACAAACACACCGCAAAAAGAGTTACATCGAATAGATCTCCAAGAAGATCGAGGAGAACTTTGTATTGAGATCCAAAGAGAGGAAAGAAGCCATCTAGCTAATAAATATGGACCCGAAGGTCTGAAGTAAACTACCCACACATCATCGGAGGGGCCATGGAGTTGATGTAGAGGCCCTCCGTGATCAATGCCCCGTCCGGCGGAGCTCCGGAAAAGGCCCCAAGATGGGATCTCTTGGGTACAGAAGGTTGCGGCGGTGGAAATAGGGTTTCGTGGTGCTCCTGGATGTTTTCGGGGTATGTGAACATATATAGGAGGAAGAAGTAGGTCGGTTGAGCCATGAGGGGGGAGAGCGCGCCCAGGGGGTAGGTGCGCCCCCTGCCTCGTGGACTCCTCGTCCGTTTGACGTCCACTCCAAGTCCTCTGGATCACGTTTGTTCCAAAAATCACGCTCCCAAAGGTTTCATTCCGTTTGGACTCCGTTTGATATTCCTTTTCTGCGAAACACTGAAATAGGCAAAAAAACAGCAATTTGCACTGGGCCTTGGGTTAATAGGTTAGTCCCCAAAATAATATAAAAGTGTAAAATAAAGCCCATTAACATTCAAAACAGATAATATAATAGCATGGAACAATCAAAAATTATAGATACGTTGGAGACGTATCAGCATACCCAAGCTTAAGTCCTGCTCGTCCTCGAGTAGGTAAATGATAAAAACAGAATTTTTGATGTGGAATGCTTTCTAGCATGTTCTTCAATGTATTTTTCTCTATTGTGGCATGAATGTTCAGATCTGAAAGATTCAAGATAAAAGTTTATTGTTGACATAAAAATAGTAATAGTCCAAGTATGCTAATCAAGCAATTATGTCTTATCAAAATACCATAGCCAAAGAAAACTTTTCCCTACAAAGTCATATAGTTTGGCCATGCTTCATTTTCGTCACACAAAATGCTCCCATCATGCACAACCCAAATGACAAGCCAAGCAATTGTTTCATACTTAGCCTTTTCAAACTCTTTCAACTTTTACGCAATATATGAGCGCGAGCCATGGACATAGCACTATGGGTGGAATAGAATATGATGATTGAGGTTGTGTGAGAAGACAAAAAAGGAGAAAGTCTCACATTGACGTGGCTAATCAATGGGCTATGGAGATGCCCACCGATCGATGTCAATGCAAGGAGTAGGGACTGCCATGCAACAGATGCACTAGAGCTATAAATATATGAAACTCATCAAAGAAACTAAGTGGCTGTGCATCCAACTTGCTTGCTCACGAAGACCTAGGGCATTTGAGGAAGCCCATCATTGGAATATACAAGCCAAGTTCTATAATGAAAAATTCCCACTAGTATATGAAAGTGACCAAATAAGAGACTCCCTATCATGAAGATCATGGTGCTACTTTGAAGCACAAGTGTGGAAAAGGATAGTAACATTGTCCCTTCTCTCTTTTTCTCTCATTTTTTATTTGGGACTTCTTTTCTCTTTTTTTATGGCCTATTTTTTTCGTCCGGAGTCTCATCCCGACTTGTGGGGGAATCATAGTCTCCATCATCCTTTCCTCACATGGGACAATGCTCTAATGATGATCATCACACTTTTATTTACTTACAACTCAAGAATTACAACTCGATACTTAGAACAAAATATGACTCTATGTGAATGCCTCCGGCGGTGTACCGGGATTGTGATGAATCAAGAGTGACATGTATGAAAAATTAAGCATGGTGGCTTTGCCACAAATACGATGTCAACTACATGATCATGCAAAGCAATATGACAATGATGACGCATGTCATAATAAATGGAACGGTGGAAAGTTGCATGGAAATTTATCTCGGAATGGCTATGGAAATGCCATAATAGTTAGGTATGGTGGATGTTTTGAGGAAGATATAAGGAGGCTTATGTGTGATAGAGTGTATCATATCATGGGGTTTGGATGCACCGGCGAAGTTTGCACCAACTCTCAAGGTGAGAAAGGGCAATGCACGGTACCGAAGAGGCTATCAATGATGGAAGGGTGAGAGTGTGTATAATCCATGGAATCAACATTAGTCATAAAGAACTCACATACTTATTGCAAAAATCTACAAGTCATCAAAACCAAGCACTACGTGCATGCTCCTAGGGGGATAGATTGGTAGGAAAAGACCATCGCTCGTCCCCGACCGCCACTAATAAGGAAAGAAATCAAAGAACACCCCATGCTTCAAATTTGTCACACAACGTTTACCATACGTGCATGCTACGGGACTTGCAAACTTCAACACAAGTATTCATCAATTTCACAATTACTCAACTAGCACACCTCTAATATTACCACCTTTATATCTCAAAACAACTATCAAGCATCCAACTTCTCTTAGCATTTAAATTTATAACCAAAGTGAATTACCATGCTGTTCTAAAGGACTCTCAAAATGATACAAGTGAAGCATGAGAGATCAATTATTTCTATAAAATAAACCTCCGCCGTGCTCTAAAAGATATAAGCGAAGTACTAGAGCAAAAATTATCCAACTCAAAAGATATAAGTGAAGCACATAGAGTATTCTAATAAATTCCAATTCATGTGTGTCTCTACCAAAAGGTGTGTACAGCAAGGATGATTGTGTTAATCTAAAAAGCAAAGACTGAAATCATACAAGACGCTCCAAAAAAACACATGTCATGTGGCGAATAAAAATATATCTCCAAGTAAAGTTAGCGATGGACGAAGACGAAAGAGGGGATGCCTTCCGGGGCATCCCCAAGCTTAGGCTTTTGGTTGTCCTTGAATTTTAACTTGGGGTGCCTTGGGCATCCCCAATCTTAGGCTCTTGCCACTCCTTGTTCCATAATCCATCAAATCTTTACCCAAAACTTGAAAACTTCACAACACAAAACTTAAAAGAAAATCTCGTGAGCTCCGTTAGTAAAAGAAATCAAACCACCACTTCAAGGTACTGTAATGAACTCATTCTTTATTTATATTGGTGTTAAACCTACTGTATTCCAACTTTTCTATGGTTCATAAACTCTATTACTAGCCATAGATTCATCAAAATAAGGAAACAACACACGAAAAACAGAATCTGTCAAAAACAGAACAGTCTGTAGTAATCTGTAGGTTTCGAATACTTCTGGAACCCCAAAAATTCTAAAATATATTGATTGACGTGAGGAATTTATCTATTAATCATCTGCAAAAATAATTAACTAAATAGCACTCTCCAATAAAAAATGGCAGCAAATCTCATGAGCGCTCAAGTTTCTGTTTTTTACAGCAAGATCGCAAAGACTTTCCCCAAGTCTTCCCAGAGGTTCTACTTGGCACAAACACTAAGTAAAAGCATAAAACCACATCTAAACATAGGATAGATGAATTATTTATTACTAAACAGAACCAAAAAGCAAGAAACAAAAATAAAATTGGGTGGCCTCCCAGCAAGCGCTATCGTTGAACGCCCCTAGCTAGGCATAAAAGCAAGGATAGATCTAGGTATTATCATCTTTGGTAGGAAATTCTTCAATAGAACACTTATAACCCTTAGGAGTTTCCTTCTTTCTATTAATGATTTAGCTCCTAGGCAAGAAATCAAGAAAATCATTTGTAGCAAAAGGTTCCTTAATTATAGTGCGAAAGTTGGGGTGAACACTTATGGATTGGAGATCCGCATTTTCCTTACTAGAACTTTCACCCTTATTCTTAGGAATGTACATTAGTTTGGCAACTTTGGTAGGAGAATTTGAAGTATTCCTTACGGTAGAAAAATCGGACCCCAAGTTGGTAATAATACCCTCAAGTTTATCAATTCTAGAGGAATCTTGGTCAATTCTTTCATTAACTACAGGTTATTTTTCTTTAAAACTTTTCAGAGCAACTGCTACCTTAGATCCATATTGGGTAATTTGGTTATGGATCTTTTTGTCCGAATTCTCAATCAATTCAACAGTGGCAACTTTATTTCAATAATATCGAGCCTTTGCATAACATGTTCCAAAGTTAACATAGTTCCATTAACCAAGAGAGGTGGTGTGCCAAAGAAATCTATCATGGCATTGTAAGAATCAAAACTGTGGCTACCCAAGAAATTTCCTCCGGTGATGGTATCAAGAATATATCTATTCCAAGGAATGATGCCTACATAAAAATTACAAAGAAGAACGCAAGTGGATTGCTTCCTAGTAGATCTATTTTGCGCATTGCAAATTTTGAACCAAGCATATTTTAGATTTTCTCCCTCCCTTTGTTTAAAATTGAGGACCTCATTCTCGAGAGATAAAGGAGTAGATAAAGGACTAGCCATAACGACGAAGCAAGCGAAAGAAAAGGCGAATGAAAAGGAGGGCGAATAAAACTGCAAGGGTGAAGTGGGGGAGAGGAAAATGAGGGGCAAATGGCAAATAACGTAATGTGAGGGATAAGAGTTTGTGATAGGTACTTGGTATGTCTTGACTTGTGCATAGACTCCCGGGCAACGGTGCCAGAAATCCTTCTTGCTACCTCTTGAGAACTGCGTTGGTTTTCCCTTGAAGAGGAAAGGTTGATGCAGCAAAGTAGCGTAAGTATTTCCCTCAGTTTTTGAGAACCAAGGTATCAATCCAGTAGGAGGCCACACGCAAGTCCCTCGTACCTACAAAAATAAATAAGAACCTTGCAATGAACGCAATAAAGAGGATGTCAATCCCTTCACGGTCACTTACAAGAGTGAGATCTGATAGAGATAATAATGATAAGATAAATATTTTTGGTATTTTTATGATATAGATTGCAAGTAAAGATTTCAAAGTAAAATAGATTGGAAACTTATATGATGGAAAATAGACCCGAGGGCCATAGGTTTCACTAGTGGCTTCTCTCAAGATAGCATAAGTATTGCGGTGGGTGAACGAATTACTGTCGAGCTATTGATAGAAAAGCGAATAATTATGAGAATATCTAGGCATGATCATGTATATAGGCATCACGTCCGTGACAAGTAGACCGACTCTTGCCTGCATCTACTACTATTACTCCACACATCGACCACTATCCAACATGCATCTAGAGTATTAAGTTCATAAGAACAGAGTAACGCCTTAGGTAAGATGACATGATGTACAGGGATAAACTCAAGCAATATGATATAAACCCCATCTTTTTATCCTCGATGGCAACAATACAATACGTGTCGTTTCCCTTTCTGTCACTGGGATCGAGCACCGCAAGATTGAACCCAAAGCTAAGCACTTCTCCCATTGCAAGAAAGATCAATCTAGTAGGCCAAACCAAACTGATAATTCGAAGAGACTTGCAAAGATAACCAATCATGCATAAAAGATTTCAGAGAAGAATCAAATATTGTTCATAGATAGAGTTGATCATTAAACTCACAATTCATCGGATCTTGACAAACACACCGCAAAAAGAGTTACATCGAATAGATCTCCAAGAAGATCGAGGAGAACTTTGTATTGAGATCCAAAGAGAGAAAAGAAGTCATCTAGCTAATAACTATGGACCTGAAGGACTGAAGTAAACTACACACAAATCATCGGAGGGGCCATGGAGTTGATGTAGAGGCCCTTCGTGATCAATGCCCCCTCCGGCGGAGCTCTGGAAAAGGCCCCAAGATGGGATCTCTTGGGTACAGAAGGTTGCAGTGGTGGAAATAGGGTTTCGTGGTGCTCCTGGATGTTTTCGGGGTATATGAACATATATAGGAGGAAGAAGTAGGTCGGTTGAGCCACGAGGGGCCCACGAGGGGGAGGGCACGCCCAGGGGGGTAGGCGCTCCCCTGCCTCGTGGACTCCTTGCCCGTTTCTTGATGTCCACTCCAAGTCCTCTGGATCACGTTTGTTCCAAAAATCACGCTCCCGAAGGTTTCATTCCGTTTGGACTCCGTTTGATATTCCTTTTCTGCGAAACACTGAAATAGGCAAAAAAACAGCAATTTGCACTTGGCCTTGGGTTAATAGGTTAGTCCCAAAAATAATATAAAAGTGTAAAATAAAGCCCATTAACATCCAAAACAAATAATATAATAGCATGGAACAATAAAAAATTATAGATATGTTGGAGACGTATCAGTTATTCTCTCGCACCCACATAAGCGGTTAGCAGTGATATCGATGCTTTCCATCCGTGGGCCCGCTTGGTCCATCACTACTTTTTGCATAACAACAAGAGAGGTTAATTTGACTTAGAAGGGGATTTTTTTGCTCTGGGACGACATGCATGATACAGTTTGAGCACACACACATGCATGTGTATGCATGAATCCCTCCCATCGAGTCGAAGTGGCTAGTACAACGACATAGCATGAACCAATCTCGCCCTGTGTGGGGAGCTAGTGTATGATTTTTGACGCACGCGCCTCATCAATGTTGTGTATTCAAACATGCATGCATGCATCACCTCCATACATATGCATGTAGTGGTTGCCTTCGATCGATACACTCCCTCGCGTGGTTATCGGCGACAAGCCTATATATTCATGGGCCTGCGTGGACATCCATGATCACCTTGACCAACAACAAGATAGGTTACCATGCCGAATTCTTCATTTGGTTCGTGTTATCGTAGTATAGGTCATGGTGAGATTCAGACCTTAAGTTTGAGCGCATATACTATGCACGCATGCATGCATGAATCCCCGTCATTGGCTTGAAGTGTTGTGTAACATACATATGCATCGTCAACCTAACCCTCACTCAGTGTGGGGATTTCTAGTTCGAAATCACGGTGCCACATCAAAGTTGTTCCATTGTTACTCAAAAACATACCTCTCCATAAATATGTTTGGGCCACACGCATGTAGTGGTGGTCTTCGGGGACTAGCTACTTGCGTGATTATTGGCGAGCTAGCCCATCTCCGGGGTTGCATGGACGGCCATCACTTTGACCAACAACAAAAGAGATGTTGTATGACTAAGGTGGATTATTCTTGGTCCGTTTTACGATCCATCTTGGTGAGATATGCCTCTCTGGCCCGTCGACTGAAAGTTTGTGTGTGTGGGGGGGCTGCTAGCTACTTCGCACTTTACTAGGTGAACCTAGGTTGGGGGGAGGGGGCATGCATTCATAGCTTAGGATTCCCTTCATGCCGACATGAGGGGGGCTGCTAGCTACTTCGCACTTTGCTAGGTGAACCTCGGTTGGGGGGCATACATTCATAGCTTAGGATTCCCTTCGTGCCGACACGAGGGAGGGGGCTGCTAGCTACTTCGCACTTTGCTAGGTGAACCTCGGTTGGGGGGGCATGCATTCATAGCTTAGGATTCCCTTCGTGCTGACACGAGGGAGGTGGGGCTGCTAGCTACTTCGCACTTTGCTAGGGTGAACCTCGGTTGGGGGGGATGCATTCATAGCTTAGGATTCCCTTCGTGCCGACACGAGGGAGGGGGCTGCTAGCTGATACGTCTCCAACGTATCTATAATTTTTTATTGTTCCATGCTATTATATATTCTGTTTTGGATGTTTAATAGGCTTTATTATACACTTTTATATTATTTTTCAGACTAACCTATTAACCAAAGGCCCAGTGCAAATTGCTAGTTTTTTTGCCTATTTCAGTGTTTCGCAGAAAAGGAATATCAAACGGAGTCCAAGCGGAATGAAACCTTTGGGAACGTGATTTTTGGAACAAACGTGATCCAGAGGACTTGGAGTGGACGTCAAGAAATAACCGAGGAGGCCACGAGGCGGAGGGGCGCACCTACCCCCCTAGGCGCGCCCTCCCCCCTCGTGGGCCACTCGTGGCTCAACCGACCTACTTCTTCCTCCTATATATACTCATATACCCTGAAAATATCCAGGAGCACCACGAAACCCTATTTCCACTGCCACAACCTTCTGTACCCAAGAAATCCCATCTTGGGGCCTTTTTCGGAGCTCCGCCGGAGGGGGCATCTATCACGGAGGGCCTCTACATCAACTCCATGGCCTCTCCGATGATGTGTGAGTAGTTTACTTCAGACCTTCGGGTCCATAGTTATTAGCTAGATCGCTTCTTCTCTCTCTTTGGATCTCAATACAAAGTTCTCCTCGATCTTCTTAGAGATCTATTCGATGTAACTCTTTTTGTGGTGTGTTTGTCGAGATCCGACGAATTGTGGGTTTATGATCAAGTCTATCTATGAACAATATTTGTTTCTTCTCTAAAATCTTTTATGTATGATTGGTTATCTTTGCAAGTCTCTTCGAATTATCAGTTTGGTTTGGCCTACTAGATTGATCTTTATTGCAATGGGAGAAGTGCTTAGCTTTGGGTTCAATCTTGCGGTGCTCGGTCCCAGTGATAGAAAGGGAAACGACACATATTGTAGTGTTGCCATCGAGGATAAAAAGATGGGGTTTATATCATATTGCTTGAGTTTATCCCTCATACAGCCCATCTGCCATTATTTCAAATAATTTACAGCCCATTTGCTAATTCTTACGGGTTTTTTGGAGCCCATATTCTTTTTATTAGCATTACAGCCCATATTGTGGCCACGGTTAAAAAATTATACGAAATTTTGCATATGTCGGTGCGGTCTGAACTATTTTTTAATCCAAAAATTTCGAGTCACATTCACACTGATTTTAAAAATAAATGTATATCAATATAAATTCCAATAAATTGTCCACGCATAAAAATCCATGCAATTTGAAATCTTGAAATGAAAAAAAAGATATTTGAAACTAATTGCCGGTTTGATGTGTTTTAGAAAAGTACAGCCCATTTCCCATTACTGATAGGCCATTTTCTCGGCCAGCCGAATGAAGCTCTCCTCGTCTTGAAAGATTTGCAGCCCAACTGGCCTGATAAAGCGACTTACTTGACAAATCACAAAAAAACTGGGCTAGCCATTTTCAGAAAGAAAAAAAACTACTGGACTGGTCTGTGGTAAACATAAAAGAAAAGACTGTCTAGACAGGCCAGAGTGTCCCACACAGCCTAGTTGACACCCTGCTTCCATCTCAAAAACAAATTAGATAAATGCCACTCCAATTATGGCAATTCATAAATATGCCACTGCAATTTCCAAACTTTGAAAAATGCCACTGCAATTTTTGCAAACTTTGAAAAACGCCACTACAGTTTGCAAACTTTGAAAAACGCCACTCCAGACTTCGACAAATGCCACTAGAAATGGCATGAAATGGCATTTTTCAAAGTTTGGAAATTGCAGTGGCATTTCTCGAATACAGTAGATTTGGAGTGGCATTTATCAAATTAACCCAAAACAAAAATAATTGGGCGTGCTGCGGGGTCCCTGGTGTCAGCCGCTCGTTGTGCAATTCTCTCGTTTATTGACTACGTTTACAATGGCATGGGACCCAGATGTCAGAAATCCACTAGGAGGAGCCATTTTTTTATTGGCTTGAAATAAGGAGGCACTTGCTTGCGTACTGCCATGACCTTGGCGGGTCCGTGCTGTCATCCTCTCCACGTACAATCATCTCCTGATTGTGTACGCGTCAACTTGCTAGGCCCACAAGTCAGCCTCTAAACCCGTGGAGGACAAATACAGCCCATTTAAAAAAATAACAGCCCATTCCATACGAACTTGATAATCGATCAAACATAAAAACTTGATCGAACGAATCAAGAGAACAGCCGGAGGAGGAGGTGCACACTCTTGACCTTTCCTCTTGTCTTCATAATTGTCTGTGCAGTTTAACCAAAATAAAATGACATCAGCGCCTTGGCATTTTGGTGACACTATACAAACAAATTAACTTATCTCATGAAAGTGAGGTATGTAATCTATAAGCATTAACAGTGCAAAAATCTAAAGGTAGTAACAAGTTTCATCGTTGGTATACTGGCTGTGCAACAACATTAGAATGCCTTAGCTGAAAAATCTTTAATACATCCACAATTAATAGCTAACCCTGAAATAATCCAGTGACATTAAATGGCATTGCTTAAATTTATCAGTGGCATTAGACTGAGAGCGGCATTAGTTAAATGTGGCATCACTTTAGCAGTAGCATTGCTTGACTTGACTGCTGGCGTTATACTAATAGCAAAAAAAGTGGCAATAAGAGCATGGGAGGCCCATTCGGACAGTGGGCGCACCAGTATGATGTACCTCCATGGACGCAGAGTGGTGAGGGAGGTATGGTTGCCCAGAGCAACAAATATCCAGGCAACATATGTGGATTACGTCCCATTTTTGTTCTCTTTAGCCACCTTTTTCCTATGCGAGGACAACAAACCGATCGACCTGGTCATTCTCTATTGCGTTGTCATGCCTTTCTACCCTTCTTCAACCAAGAGACACGAGACTCGTTCCTTAGCTCCTGATTTTCCCCTTCTCAACCTAGATGCGGGTTCAATGCCTACTCTCTTGGACAGTACAGTCTCCCTTCCTTTCCTTATTCAACCCAGACATGGATTAGTCTGCATGAAGTAGGGTTTCCTTTAATAGTGCAAATTATGGTTTTTGTCTGCGTGGCCAGTGGAGCAGAGGATAGCAAATTGGGAAGATGGTGGAGTGGAAAAAGATCCACATGCAACGACGTGGCAGATGGGGCAATAGAACAAGGTTATGGTTCGAAAAGAGGTAGCATACCTGAGGGTCGGCGGGAAGTGGCTTCGCTCGTGGTCGTCGTCCTCCGCACACACTACGGCAGCGAGCTTGGGGACGGAGGCCATCCCGCGCGGGCGCTAGGTCTGAGAGGACGGCCTTGTCGTCAGTGCGTGGCCTCGCTCGCCGACGACGAGTGCGTCAACGTTGCACGTCCTTTTCTTCCCCGGTGGATCTGTGACCACCGGTGAGGAGGGAGAGAGGGGCC
The DNA here is from genome assembly GCF_003073215.2 of Triticum urartu. Taxonomy (NCBI): domain Eukaryota; kingdom Viridiplantae; phylum Streptophyta; class Magnoliopsida; order Poales; family Poaceae; genus Triticum; species Triticum urartu. Next base: position 451,724,604 of record NC_053027.1, read on the forward strand.
GTATTTTTTAGATCTGGAGAGAGGGTGGTAGTGTGAGAAGCAAGTGGGCAGCCCTTAGCAAGAAAGCGCTCAAGCTCCATCCTATATATCTTTTTTATACTACTAGTACTGGAGGTGGAGTAGTGGTAGAGTAGTTTATATTTTCTCTGCGTACAGTACCAGTTAGTCATGCTTCAAAACTGATCGGCACGCAATTAAAAAAATAAAGGTCGATAACTAATGTGGCACCTCGGGCCAACGCAGACAAATCGCATTTTGCATGAGAAATTACACACCATGTTTCGTTGACATGTGGTCTCGTTCCAACATATCAGTGAGACGACGGCGAGTAGTAGGAGTATTTCCGAACGGACGTGTAGGCCGGGCGCCTCTTCGTGAACCGTGGCAAACTCGCAACCGTCCACCGACTCTTCGCCTTTACCTCTCGATTTGGAACTGCTGTCGCACGCTCTTCCTCTCCCTCCTCCATTTTCCTTTAGCCCTTCACCCTTTCTTCTACCATTGTTCGATCGTCTTCTCCATGGAGGGAACAGGCCAGAAACGACCCCGTTATTATTTCCCCGATCTGAAAGATGACGTGGTGGAGGAACTCATTGATCGGTGCGACGTCATCACCTCGGCTAGCATGGCAGGTTCGTTCAAGCCCATTCTCGACTCAACTAATAACATCATTACAAAGAACCCAAGAGTCAAGGAGCGGTTTGATCTCCCCTATCTTCTTTGACGTGACCCTGATGACTGGCGCCGGCACGACGGAGGCCTCGCCCTGTGCCAGTTGATACGTATGATGTTAATATGCCATCGCTTGAGGGCAAGGCTTGGGCGGGCGCAAATGGAGATTGGGTTGTTTACATTGGGTCCAACTGCGAGTGGGAACTTGTGAATGTGTACACTCGTGACCGGGTTCCACTTCCAAAAATCTCAGCAGACTGCCCAGAGGTTGAGCACACCGGTATTATACGCATGTTCAAATACGATCATGGTGACTGTCTTCTACGGAAGATAGCAATTTGTCGTGTTCCCAACCGCTCTTGGAATTACAACTATCAAGTTGTTGCTATCTTTGACAAGCTTGTTGCCGTCCTTCGTGGTTCGACTCGATGGATATTGCTCAAAAATCAGTTTACGTACATGGATGAGTACTGTGATGCAATTCAATATGAGGGCCTTGTGTTTGCTGCCACCACTCATGGCACTATTTTTGCATGGGATCCTCATAGTTTCGGTACGTTTGTCTTCCACCGTAATTATAATTGTTTAATCCACATGCATGCGGGTTAGCAAGTTTCCCTTTACTAATTAACCTTCTTCTTGTGTTTCCAAGGTCCTGTGAACATCCCACCACCTATACTTGAAAAAATTTATAACCAAGGGGGAGATGACGATGGTGATGATCACGAGCATGAGGAGAAGCAGCGCCCATATACTATGTGGCGCCTGGCAACTAATTCCGATGGATCACCTCTTCTTGTGTGTATACAGCCCACTGATGATGTTACTGCTAAGGAAGCAGGTATAGTCTCCCATGGTCGCACTCTTCGGACCTATTCCAACACCTGTTGCATGGTATTCGGGATGGATACTAGTGTGCTAGCTCCAACTCCTTCTCCCTGTTACAGAATTGATAGTCTTGGAGAAAACTCTCTCTTCCTTGGACAAAACTATCCGATGATGGTGAAAGGCGATCCAACTGCTGTTGACACAACATTAACAGTACCATTTATGAGAACCAGTTGTGTCTATACCTCGGACATTTGGGTGGTTCCCTACCCTGGTACTGATATAGTAGGCCGCTTCAGCCTGGATGATCAGTCCTGCGTTAGTTTCCAGATCGACAATTGATGGCATGTCCCAGAGAATCACTTGTGGTTCAAAGCAAGCGTTTCCAATGCCGAGGAATGGTTGAGGTGAAGTTCATTTCATTGCTTGTTATTTGTTGTGTGGTGAAAACTTTAGTATTTATAATGTATCCTCGTTGTCGATGTGGGTTGATGACCTGTTGTATGTAATAAAATGATATGCCTGTGATAAACTTACTAAATTTATGAATGGCTTTCGAGTCACTTCTCTGAGTGAGTGGTGCGACGAGGCAAAAAAATATTTTCTGAATACATAATTGTACGTGCATTGCAACAGGTTATCGGATGAGGCCAATCAACAATAGTAGTACACTATTTGTAGTAGCTTCACATGCTTCGCGCGTCGGGCGGGTGTTTTTAGTGTAGCCATATGTTAATGTGTTCATTGTACGTAACCAGCACCTCGAATCCTCGATACTAGTACTATATGGTAGGAGTAAGTAGTAGGAGTAGTAGGGTGGCATGGGCCAGAACAAGCATTCACGTCCAGGAGTACAGCACACGCCACCACCACGACATCCATCTGACACCATATTATTTCTTGGAGTCCGTGCTAGAGCAATCTCTTCAACCTCGTCGTTTCTCTAACTTCAGCCATCGCACGGCGGGTGAGGTGGGGGTTTGCCGATAGTCGGTTTCCTTAACTATGGTCCCACTTGTAAGGCCAACTCCAACGCATGACCCCAAACGGACCTCCGTTTTGCATGAACCCCAATGGTAATTTTGACTAGAAAAGCAAGACCAAAGAAAACAAGAACCACAAGAATACATTTTACTACTCCTGTAAGTTGGATTAGTGCCTTCTTGATGCATTCATTGTTGATCTGCGGAGGCTCGATCTTGCGTGCTTCTTTCTTCTTCGAGTGTAAAGAAGTAAACGTTTCTTCCTCGCATCTAGTCTCATGTCTAGCCTCTATTCTAGTAGGATTATCAACAAGTGCACTAATCTCATCTCTAGCCTCTGTGCTAGCTAAAAGTGATAGAACATCTACTAAATTGCGCTCTATCAATATATGGATGTACTCTTCTTCCCAATACAAAAAGTTGCATCCATTCTACTCCCTCCGTTGCACAATACATGCCTTCTATTTGTCAAAATATATATGTATCTAGACATGTTTTAGTATATAGGTACATCCATTTTTGGACAAATGGAAGTCAAGTATTTTGGAACAGAGGGAGTACACAATAAAAAATTTAAGTTAGCACAACTAGTCTAATTCGAGAGCACAACCGAAGATTTGGTCGGGTTCTTCCTCCTTTTGCCGACACGTGGGACATCCAGCATCCAGGTCGTGTCATGAAAGAAAATAGAGTGGTAGTTGAAGCCACGAGATGTGCATCTTGGGTTAAACTGTAAATAGAATCTTACTACTCTTGAGTAACTCCAAAAGCGGCCACCGAAGATCTTTATTGGATTTGTTTTTCATCACCAGCACGTCGAGGTGAAAGATGTGTAGGTTCAGTGGGTCCTCTTGCGTTTTCACTGACATGTGGGGCCGCATGTGAGAAAACAGACGATGGGCTCCACGCATCCGCTGGCTGGCTGAGAAGAGAGATAGAGGAGGGCTAAGCACGGACTGCAGGAAATTTGTTCTACGTACCTCGATATAGGCTCGATATAGTGGGGTGGCATGGGCAGCATTCACGTCTAGCAGTACGGCACACGCCACCCACACGAGTCCCATCCGACACCAATTTTCTTGGAGTCCATGCTACAGCCATCTCTTCTCCCTCCTGTTTTCTTAGACATCACGCGGTGGGCGGGGTGGAGGTTTGCCGATAGTCGGTTTGCTCAACTGCGGTCCCACTTGTAAGTGAAAATGCAACACCGCACGCATTCCTGCTTGAGCGGCGTGCCGGACCAACCGTGTGGGGGTGCGACACGAACATGGCAGGCTTTTCCTTTTGAACTCGTAACTTGTAAAATTTGGTTCTGCTCCATGGCGCGACCGATAGATAGAAAATAACGATTTTGCCTAGAGTAATGAGAAGTTTGGTTCTGGCGCCGTTCATGCATGGAGTACGTACGAAAATTATGAAGTTGATGCGAAAGGTAAGATAATTACTGTAGTATCATATACTACTACATGGATTTGACGGAAAGATAAAAATACATACGGATCCATCAACGACATCCTCACGCCCTAGTGCGCCGGGTCACCAACCGACGTGTGAGGAGCAGCGGCGTTGGCGGCGAGCTCAACGTGCTTCTGAACAGTGTCGTCCAAGGTTGCCCTGCGGTCCAAGAAGGTCATCGTCCTATTGTCCTCCTCTTGCATGTAGTAGTCCTTGTGGACGATTTGCGCGTAGACGTGGGTGATTATGTCGATGGTGTCTTGCTGCGCCAGGCGCTGCGTGGCGAGCGCGACCTCGAGGTGGACATTCTTTGGCGCGACAGCAGGCAGTCGCAGGGCCACCAGTGCGTCGAAGAGGTTATCACCATAGTGGCCATTGAGGGTGGCGGGCATCGCAGAACCTAGGCGCGTCGGCTGGAGGCTTACGTCAAAGTCATCCGCAAGCTTCTTGACGACAGTGAACTTGTCAAGGAAACCGACGAGGACCTCGTCGAACAAGGAGACGAAGCTGTCGTCCAAGCAGCCCCTCGCCCTGGCGGCCTCAAGCAATACTACCTAGAGATGTTCCTCGGTGACGGGCCGCAGGCCGGCGTCGTGGACCATCTGGCACGGCCGGCTGATGCTCGCGCTCATCGCCTCCATGGGTCTAGCTTAGCTTCTAGTCAAGTGACCTTGCGATTCGAGTGATCACTCTTGCCCTTGGTTAGCGTGCGTAGGTGCGTAGGATTTCGTACTACTCCTCGGCCCTCTACTGCACCTGCCTTTGGCTGTATGATAGGTGGGCCATCCACCCCCTGGGCCCACGTGTCATTCACCCAAAGGCAGTTGCCGTAAGTCAATGAAGCTGCATCCCCCTTCGTGCCGGTGCAGTATAGTCATCTCACCGGACCTCTAGTTGGGGCCAAACAAGAGAAGTTTGATGTTTACTGGTTTATTGGTCCCCTTTGCATTTTGCTCCAAGTTTTGACCTTTGATTTAACTAATAAAATGTTAATGCATGTAAACAAAAATGTTGTGTAAGTCACCTTACGAAAACCAAATAATCCCAAAATACTTAGGCACGGTGCATTAACTCCCTCCTTGTTTCTTATTTCGTGACATATCAACCAATGAGAGATGTGGGCCGTGCATGCTTTCAATGACTTGAGACTACCAAACATGACATGCAGTGTTTAGTTCATTGCATGTAATCCTATTAGTACTCTAGTTAGCAAAAAAACATTAAGTTCTCTCGCCGATAGGAATAAAACACCATGTATTTATTTATAGAGGGAGTAGTACATTTTTTGTGACATGCATTACTAGATATTGCTAGTCAAATACTAAAATCCAGATGGACGTGGTAGTACTCCTAAATCCAGACGGCGGTGCTACTAGTACTAGTAGTAGTACTACCAATGTAGTAGTAGGAGTACTAGCACTGTACTACCTGTTGGTCAAATTATTACGTGCTGCTCCTGACAGTGAAGTGACAAGACCCTGCGTCGAAGATGACACCTGAGTATAGGCGCCGTGTTCGGCCTACCATAGTCACCCTCACCGTCTGCAGTCACTATCATCATGGTTGTAGAGCTAGCCTGCTTACAACTAGCCACGTTCGACATAATTTCCCGTGCGTAGGTGCCCGTGCATTGCACGGAACACCAAGATTGGGGGTGGATGGCTCCGGCAGCGGCCATCGCGCCAGATTTTTCGACGGCCTTCTAGATGTGGTGGGGAGGAGATAAGGCTGATTGTGAGAGACAAGGAGTTGTTTTTAAATAGGGAACAAGTGCGGGCATCTTTTTGCAAAAATGGAGAAGCTTGGTTTGTATGCGTCAGATCTAGATCCGACAGCTATTGGTGAAAGATGGGAGGCACAACATCATCACCAACTCAGGACCTGTTTGATTCGCAGGATTTTGAAAACGCAGGAATAGGACACGGCAATATTACAAGTTTCAAACTGATATTACAAATGTTAGGATTAATGCTGCACCTATGAAGAGGGAATTACTAGGAAGTTTACGTAAGAACTTTTGTTACTTTAGGTGGATGGAGCATTATTGTACAAACTAAAATCCACCGCCCTGACAAGTCACTAATGGGCAAATAAGTTTTCGAGTCTCTGGCCACTTGATGTTTCAAAAACAAATTCAGCTTCTGCGGAGACTTTGTCATTTAGGCTTAGACGCTTGCGGTGATCAGCACGCCATTCATTGTTGCGCCAGAGAACGCCAAACCTCATTACCTTGAGCACACTTGCCTCGAGAACAAAGAACCTGGCCAATTTAATCTCAGATGTGCTGCCTTAGTAGTCGATCAAATCAATTTCTGTAAGATGGAGATCAAGGCATTCGATGAGATTGTTATAGTGTAGCACATTTTTCACTTTCGGGTCTTTTTTTATCTGCAAAAGAAGGGAACATATTAGAGGTACCAATATCAAGAGGTACCAATATCATTCGCTCATACGATAGGGTTGGCTGGCTAGTGATATTTTTTCACTCTCTCTCTCTCTCTCTCTTTCTATTTCCTCTCATTTAACTAGGAGCATGTGAAGAGTTTGGGCATTTGTTGCCTTCCACTATGTGGCCGATGTCATATTTCGCAAAAGTATGCCACATAATACGCATCGATGTCAAATCAAAAGATTTTGGCACCGCTCTCGCGATGTGAGAGAGTTGGCACCGCTGTGCACACAGACCCACATGTATAAACAAATCAATCAAACCAACTACACCAGTCTCTTACTCTCCCAAACAAGTGTTTTTTATTGCCTCAGTCCTCAATCTCCCACGCAGTGTTTTTTCATTGCGTGAGTTAATTTGGCACCGGAGCAAAGTAGGTGATCCAGATTGGGGCACCAGGTGAGCAATGGAGGGGCATCGATGCCAAATGCATCACAAGTGAATTTGGCACATGTTTTGGCCTACATAGCCCACTTTTGTACTCCCTCCGTCCCAAAATTCTTGTCTTAAATTTGTCTAAATACGGATGTATCTAGTTACATTTTAGTGCTAGATACATTTGTATCTAAACAAATATAAGACAATAATTTTGGGACGGAGGGAATACTACCTCGTATTTAGTATAAAATTTTGACCATAGATTTACCTAAGAAAATGCCAATGCATGTCACTAAAAATTACACCATTTGAAATTATGTTCAAATATGAATCCAACGATATAGTTCTTAGTGACATGCATTTACATTTTGTCAGTTAAATCTATGGTCAAATTTTGATACTACAAAATTGGAAGAGTGAACCAGGACGGAGGTAGTACTTGATCTTAGGGTAACCATAGAGTTACTGGAGTAGTCTAAGTTACTTTCCACTATGACTAGCCTAGGCTACTACAGTAGTACAACATAAAAACGATGCAGGTGATCACGTGAGAAAAAATACTAAAAACATTTCTTTCAGTGCAGTGCGTAGATGCAGTTTTGAACACTACACTTGTCATCGTAATTTGGGAAAATTACGAAAAAAATTGAGCTACGTTGTGATTACCGTTTACTTATAGGAAAGAAGTTTCACCTCCATGAGTAGCTTCTCCGTGCACGGAAAGCATGTAAGGAATCCAACAACTTGATCCAGATTGGGGCCGATATATTTTAGTGCTAAGATCTTCACTGTGCGCATGGACTGGGTCAAGCTTGTGGGAATCATTTTCTAGAAGACGGTCGTAAATACATCAAGAAGAAATTAAAAAATGTGAATTTCAAGAAGACAGAGAAGAAGATGAGTGTTGTACCTGAATGATTACGAATCCAATAAAGAGTTCGGAGAATTTGTCAGATGAGTACACCAACGCTGTCAATTTCGGTGCGTCAATGACCCTGATTTTTGTTGGACCTTCTAGATCTGATACAAGCAATCTCTCAAGGAAAGGTGCATTCTCAATGACCATAACGTGGAACAGCTGGAGTGATCTCTTCCCAATTGATGTCTTATTGCGGGGCCAGCAAGACACATAAATCCATCGGAGATTCATCGAGGCGATGTGGAGGCTAATGAACCCGTGGATCTGCTCAAGACGAAGGTACTCGAGCGCAGTACAGCTGTGGAGCAGGTGCTCCATAGCCTTCTTCGAGATGACAACGTCGAAGAGGTCGAGCTGCTTGAGTTGAGGGAGAAGAAGGGCGGGCGCGGCATTAATCTAGGGAAGATAGCAGGAGCTGAAGGTGGCACGGCGCAGCATTGGCGTGAGGCGGAGCGCAGATGGCGGCAGAGAGCGACATCGTCCAGCTTTAAAGCTGAGCTCCTCGAGCTGATCTAGGGCGGGGGATAAGAACCACTTGTCGAACTTGGGTTGGACCTTGAAGTTGGTACTGAACATGTGGATGTCAAGGCATCTGGCTGGCCCAGGGTGCGATGAAAGGATCTTGGAGACTGCGGCCATGCGTTTGCAATCCCCGTCGCAGGCAGCTGTCAACGGTGAGGTTGAGGGGGACGCAGTGCCAGAGGGGGCGCCACCGCCGGGAGAGCAGGGCGGTCCGCACGGCAGATTTTGTGGGGAGGAGGCCGATGATGACGAGCAGCATGTCGTTGGGGAGGCTGCTGATGAAGTCCAGGCTCGCCGGATGCGGTTTTGGCTCGAGCCGCCTCCGCTTGTTGGCTGCCTTGCCGTCCATCTCAACCGGCAGCGACGCCGGTGTACATGTGTGCTGGTGTGTGTTGTGTGCTGGGTGTGCGCGAGTGCATCCTTCTGTGCATGTCGCCGCGCAGTGGTGAATTGTGCGCAAGTGCGTCCTTCGCGCGCAAGAAGTTTTTCCTCAATGCGCCCTCAATTTACTAGCGTGTGGGGTGCTACCCCGAGTGGTTTCAACTTTGTTTACTTCACCGTGTGTCAGATGGGCCTCTAGTTTACTTATTTTCACCCACTGCCACATGGGCCAGCACACGAAGATACAGAACACGAGCTGACAAGGCAGCATGTGGATTGGTTGACCGGTCAACTAAACAATATACGGAGCTATACACTGACACAGTGAGCGTATAATCCGTCGGTATAGAGAGTTCGAGTGAGAGGGGAGGCCCGTGAGAGATAGCAGAGAGAGAGGGAAAGAGCTACTCCCTCCGTTCGATAATGTAGTTCCAACATTTTTTTAAGTCAAACTTTTGAAACTTTGACCAAGTTTATAAAGAAATTACTTATATCTACAATACCAAAGATAAATGATAGTATGAAGTAAGTACATGTTGTGATGAATCTAATGATCGTTCCAGATGTAAATGTTTTTCTCCACATATACCTGGTCAAACTTTTCTAAGGTTTTACTTTTCAAAACATCCATATGCTTATGGACGTGATAGAGTCCCTAACTAGAGAGAGTGAGAGAGTGAAAAAGTGTGTGTGCATGTGTAAAAGAGACATGGACAACACACGATAAAAGTAGAGAAAAAGAGTGCGTGTCTTATGCAAACATATCACACATGCATCTTCGACAACGGAGGCAAGGTGAGGAGATAGTGTGTGGTTGTTTGGAACCGAGGGAGCAAGACCCCTAGCATGTGGCCAAGAGGGGTCTGACAAACAATGGAGAGAGGTCGAGAGAGACGTACTGAGAAAATGCAGACATGGGGAGGAGAGAGTGTATGTTTGTCATAGAGAGATCCCCTGGAGATCGTGATGGGACTACATGGGTGGGAGATCGAGTGACAAGGTGTGTGCGTGATAGAAGATGCCCCGAGAGATATCGAGATAGACGTATGGATGGAAGGAGACAATATGTGTGTTCCTGATGGCTAGTAAGAGATAATCATACTTAGGAGGGGGGTGCTTGCGCCTATGATGGAGTGAGGAATTATGGTACTTAGGGGGGTGCGTGTCACATGCAGAGAGAACAAGGGCGGAGAGTGTTGGATGGGTCTATATGTATAGCGCGAGCGAGACATGTGTATGTGTGAACCAGGGAGATATAAGGCCAGTTTGGCTTGCGTCCTGAGCATCTTTTGCCTAGCCTGGGGTTGTGGCTGGATTTCATGCACGCTTGTTTGGTTGCTACCCTGTGAAAAAGAAAGCCCGCCTGGCTTGGGTTCCCTTGCACTTTAGTTAGCCTGGCTGAACTCCAGACACTGCAAGTAGCCTGGCCCAGGCGACCGATTTCGAATGCCTGGCCGTGCCTGGTCGTGTGGCCACGAGGCTAACAGCAACGTGGATGGATATTAGCATTAAATAATTGATGCATGGATTGATTGATGGGACGTTGATGCTTTGCCTGGCCCAGGCATGAACCAAACGCTTCAGCACCACACAAGCCTGGCCAAGCAGAAATATTTTACATCTCACGTCCACACCAGGCAGTACCGGCCATCAAGGCATGAGGGTCAGGTCACGAACCAAACTGACCAATAAAGTTTGAGAGAGATTGAGGAGCCCCGATAAGGCTGAGTGGTGCGTCAGATAGCTTAGAGGGGGAAAGAGATATTCCATCCGCTCGATAATGCAGTGCATGTAAAGTTTTTAGAAGTCAAACGTTGGAAACTTTGATCAGGTTTACGCAAATGTTATTTATATCTACAATACCGAAGATACATCATACAAAACTACATCTCATGGTGAATCTAATGGTATATGTTTACCGTACTAGATGTAATTCTTTTTCTCCACGTACATGGTCAAACTTTGTGATGTTTGACTTTTCAATAAATCTATATGCTATGGACCGAGGAGAGTGCCTCAGTCGAGACAGATCAAGTGTGTGTGAAGGAACATGAGTAAGTGTGCAAAAAGAGTATGTGTGTGAAAGAGAAAGTGACAACAAACGATAAATTAGAGAGAGTGTGTGTTTTTTCGTTTCTTATGCGAACATATCACGCATGCATCTCCGAGATGGAAAAGCGAGGTGAGAAGATACACGAAGATAACTAGTGTGTGATTGTTTGCAACAGAGAGAGACACCCCTGTAGCACATGTCCAATAGAGGTCTGGCCAACAAGGAACAAAGGTCGAGAGGGACACATGGATGGCATGGACGCATGGGGAGGGAGAGAGGGTGTGTTTGTGATAGAGAGATCCCATCGAGATCGTGAGGGGACTATATGGGTGGGAGATCGAGGGAGTGCGTGCGCGATAGAAAGATGCCCCGAGAGAAATCGAGATAGACCATGCACATGTTTGTGATGGAGACTAAGATTAGCTAGTCATATACATATAGGGGGACTGCGTGTGCCTACAATTGAGTGAGAGACCATCATACTTGGCTAGCTGGGCATGAGATTGTGTGTGTGCGTGTGTGAGATGGAGAGAGAACGAGGGGGAGAGATAGAGTTTTAGATGGGCCTATCGAGTGCGAGTGAGATATGCATGTGTATGTGTGACCCAGGTGGATGGAGAGTTTGAGAGAGGGGGGAAGAGCTCCGAGACGACATAGTGGTGCATGAGAGAGTTACGGGCAAAGAGCCAAGGAATTTGTGTGCGTACGATGAGTGCACCAAAGATATCTAGCTTGGACTAGCTAGAGTATCATACATAGTGTGCAAGAGAGACCTATACATGGTGTATATATGCATGCGAACTAGAAAGACCCCCCCACACACACACACACAAAGAGAGAGAGAGATGGAGAGAAAGGGAGAGGGACCAACAAGGTTTTGTGTCGGATGCATGTGACAGAATTGAAGATTGTCGGCGAGACAGAGAGAGAGACAGAGAACAGGAGTCCGGGAGAGGGGGTCGCGTTTTATGCATCAAAGACTGATATAAACCATGTTCCAATATAAACTTGCATTCAAATATTTAAATTGGAGAACATGTTGTCTGCAATCCACACATGAACGGATATATGCGTATATCAAACAAGTTCATTAATTTGACTTTCAACATGTTCATGGAGTACTATAATACTGTACAACATGCTACTCGATTGAGGTGTTCAATTTTGGATTTAGTTCACTATTTTGACCTACTGAACGAGCTATTTCATTGAATCGGGATATTTCATTTTGGGTTTGATTCATGTTTTTGAGTGGGTCAACTATTTGTCATATAGTAAATCGCTAGCAACGAGCATGTAAAAACACATTACTCCCGAGCATCATCTCTCCATCTAAAAAGAAGTGGCAAGCTAATATTTCAAAATTTGATCCGAATCGACTTGGTAAGGTAGAGGTGGATGCTCGTTCTCCCAAAATTTGAACGAACTGTTAAACATCCTCTCTGCTCGGCGGAATTCGCCCGAGCAAATAAATGGGAGACGCGAAATTACCGTCCTGTGTGGGACACGTATCAATTGGCCCATTGTACATCGAGGGTAGGTTCGTAACTTCATCCAAGCGTGCCTTCTCCTCGGTCGAAATGACATGTGCCGAATAATTCATAAACCATGATCAGCAAAACACGCTCTCCTCGCCCGAAATAGCTCGCGCCCACTATTTCAAAACACGCTCTCCTCGCCCGAAATCGCCCGCGCCCACTATAGTTCAAAACACACCCTCCTCACCCGAAATCGCTCCCGCCCACTATTTGGGGAGAAGCAAAGTTACTCTACTATCCCCGACCCTTAGTACACAGACCGAAGCCGAGAAGCCTATAGGCAAGGGTAGAACTGTAACTCCTCCTCACATTTCAAACAAATGCGTCTGTAAGACATGGTTCCACTCCCCTCCCAATTCCCCCCCCCCATTCATACCTCGTGGGCGCCAAATCACCTTCTCCCCGGGAAGCTCCCTTCTCCCGAGCCGCGAAACCTCAGCCCCACCTCCATGGCGTCCCCCACCGCACCAATTTCACAGCCGCCCTCCTCCCTAATGCCCGAGACGCTGTCCATTTGCCGTCGTGCACTGGGCCGTGTGCCTCTTACTCTGTGCTGCTGGTGCTGCCTCGACGACGGTCGTGTGAACCGTACCAGAGCCGATTCACCCCCGCCGTTGTTCACGGCGCCGGAGCTGCTCCAACTTCGGATCCGTCCAGAGTCCTGGCGTTGCTTTCGCGTAGCCGTCGACCGTCGCGACATCGCTCTTTCCCTGCCGCCAGTCGCCACCGCAACCGCGTCGGCCTCACCGACTCGACAGCTGGACCTGCCTACTTCACCATGCCGCCAGATAGGTCGCACCCTCATCTCAAATCTCTTTATTTAGGTGTCAGTTGTCTGAATTTTTATTCTGGGCCAATCGATTCCCAATCAGAAGCAGCACCCCTCGAGGCGGCGGAGCTCCTAGGTTGCCGGTTGGCTGGTGTCTAACATAAGGGTGCGGGGCCGCAAGTTCGCCGCGGAAGCAGCACTTAGATGGCTATCTTTTAGAGTTGCGTGGGTTGAAGGTACTGCCACCGCCGGATCTGGATGACGGGGAGTCTTTTTGGATTGGCCCGGGGGCGGCGCAACCACGGCAGTGCGGTGGGGCAGGGAGCGGGGTTTTGGCCGGGGCCACAGACGGCGGAGGCAGGCTGCTCTGCCGTTGGTCGCTGGCTCTTCATGGAAGATTCCAAACAGTGTCAGCCGGGAGGCACAAGACGGCCAGCCATCCGGCGTAGATCGGACAGTACCAAAATAAAATAAAATCATGTGACCCTAATTTAGTCTTCATTCAACAGACGTGTGACCACTCTCGTACCTTGCTGTTGATCTCTTAGTGTATTTCTTCAGATCAAAGAGATATGTCGTTCTTAACATTATGCGTTATCTGCATCTTCAGACACACCATCTTCCGACTCACCGCAGCTGCTCCAACAAGGGAAGCATACACCAGAAGGGAGCTATAGTCCCCACTCAACAGTTCCTTGCATCGGATGCGCGTGCCCGACATGGACAGCCACAACAACTGCAGGGCCATCGACAAGTCAGCACATGATGCTCACTCCTATGGATGGCAGCCAGATAGGTTGTACCCTCATCTTACTTGTGTGCAACATTTTTGGCTTTGTTATTCATCTAAGCATGGAAAATAGATCATCACATTTCACTGTATATTCATGCTGATCTCTTACGGGTCTTGTTCAGGAGTTAACACTGTTCCATAGTTCAGCTAAGATACTTGTTCTTTAGGTAACGTTGTTCCATAGTTATCATCCATCAGCCAATGCTATCCCACAGGCTGGTGATTATAGTATTATACCACTTCTAGTATTACCTATGTTATTCTTTAATACTTTTGTGTGCCATCTAGTTAATCTTGAGTACAGACGATACATATTCTGTAGCTTTCATCTGTGTTCTCCCTTTAGTTTATGAGACCTATGGCTGCTAGTTAACCCCAGTCCTACTATTTATGTCGTCTCCTACAGGCACTCATTACATAAATCTAACTACTAGTTGTCTTCCATGCATGTCAGATATAATTGCACACACTGATATATCCACAAGAACCTCATGGAGCAATGTAAAGGCCAATAAACTTGATGTCAATGATACCCAATATGATGGAACATGTAAAGGCAGTTCTTCAGAAGACTTGCAGAAAGATGATGAATCCTCTTCATCCCACAAGGTCCTTGCTCTAACTTGGCCTGTGATATGGGTACAACATGCATATAATGTCTTGGAGTGTATCTACTCTGTTGCAATGCCATGTGCTTAGCATGCTGATCATGCATGTAAATATGTCATGCCTTCCTGTTTTTCAGTACCTATTCCATTCATGATAACATGTTTTCAAATTCAAGTACTGTCATTCTACTCTATCACAATGCCATCTGCTTAATTTGGACATCATGCTTCTGAATATCTTATGCATTGTTATTCATCAGTATGTACTTCATCTGTCTACCATACCATGTTTTTTTACATTGAAGTGTTATTCTAGTGCTCTGTTGCAATGCCATCTTATTTTCCCAATCATACACGTGTATGTTGCCTTAGTTATTTCTGTACGTATTCCGCTAGCATACAGTTTTACATTCAACTAGTGTTTTTTTGTTGTGTTGTCCTGTCGTATCCCTAGCTCTTACACCATACTCCATCCGTCCGGATTACATGTTGCCGAAATGGATAAAAAAGGATATATCTAGAACTGAAATATGCCTAGACCCATCCATTTTTCCGGATGGAGGGAATACATGTCAATATGTCATGCCTTTCTATTCTTCAGTACCTATTCCATCTCTCTGTTGTCGCATGTTTTATAATTAAAGCACCATTCTTCTATACAAGGCATGCAAGGGGAAGATGACTATGTTAGAATCTGAAGGGTTACAAACAAGGCCATTGCAAAAGATCCAAATGCCAGGAGATAATAAACCAACTCCAGTTTTTATAGATACTACTCCAGCACAGAGAAACCCAACTCCTACTGATAATAAGCAGATTCCAGTGGCCAAAGAACTAGTCCGCTCCAGTCCAGCAAAAATATGTCAACTCAATTCTAAGAAGCGTGTGCATATCCTTGCATCATGAAATTTTATAGCATGCTGATCATATTTTCTACATGTTTCTTACCCATCTCTCTTTTAGAAAATAAGCTTAATAGATAGAAGAATTCCTGCAATGGTATCGTTTATGAGGAAAGATTCTTGCAGGAATTCTCTATGCTCCAATGTAGATGTAAGTACCTGTTGTATATCACTATATTTTTACATCAGCATGTATTTTGTTAATCGGCGTGAATCCAACCTTTATCTGATCTAAATTTAGTTGTAGCAAAATGTATGATTAAAGGCCACAATGTTGATTTTTGCAAGGAAAACTGCCTGGTAGTTTTGCATCCCGAGCTGCATGAGTGTACTATCTCATATCAGTGGGTTTCAATACTTTGGTTCTGCAGTGGGTTTTTCAGTGTTTTTTTACTGTGTTGTCCTGTCGTATCCCTAGCTCTTACATCATACTCCCTCCGTCCGGATTAAATGTCGCAGAAATGGATAAAACTGGATGTATCTAGAACTGAAATACGCCTAGACCCATCCATTTATTTCCGGATGGAGGGAATACATGTCAATATGTCATGCCTTTCTATTCTTCAGTACCTATTCCATCTCTGTTGTAGCATGTTTTATAACTGAATCACCATTCTTCTATATAAGGCATGCAAGGGGAAGACGGCTACGTTAGAATCTGAAGGGTTACAAACCAGGTCTTTGCAAAAGATCCAAATGCCAGGAGATAATAAACCAACTCCATTTTTCATAGATACTGCTCCAGCATAGAGAAACCCAACTCCCACTGATAATAAGCAGATTCCAGTGGCCAAAGAACTAGTCCACTCCAGTCCAGCAAAAGAATGTCAACTCCATTCTAAGAAGCGTGTGTGTATCCTCGCATCATGAAATTTTATAGCATTCTGATCATATTTTCTACATGTTTATTACCCATCTCTCTTTTCGAAAATAAGTTTAAACGATACAAGACTTCCTCCATTGGGATCGTATTCGAGGAAAATATCTTGCGGGAATTCTCTGTGCTCCAATGCTGATGTAAGTACCTGTTGTATATCACTATATTTTTACATCAGCATGTATTTTGTTAATCGGCGTGAATCTAACCTTTATCTGATCTAAAATTAGTTGTGGCAAAATGTTAAAGGCGCCAATGTTGATTTTTGTAAGGAGAACTGCCTGGTAGTTTTGCATACTGAGCTGCATGAATGTACTATCTCATATCACGCACATTACTGAATTGTAGTGCTTCTCTGGTTGCCCATTCATTCATTGTGTCAATGTTGCTTTCATATTACCTTACCTGGCTGATGATAGCTGTGCCATATTGTGTTAATTTGGTGTAGGCTAGTTGCCCAAACGTTCGTTGTGTCAATGTTGCTTTCCTATTATCTGACTTGGCCAATGATAGCAATGCTAGTGTGTTAATTTTGTGCAGGTTGCTGAAGATAAGAAGACAAACTCTAAAAACAGCAAGGCAACCCCATTGTTTATTTCCAGTAAATCTAGGCCAGGTAATATGGCAATAACTCATGATTAATCTGTTTGGTTCCCGTCCTAATTTATGTTATGATGCAGTGGTCGAGACACTCTCCACTATCAATAATACAAGCCTGCCAAAATCGCCATCTGAATCTGTTCAGTATCCTCTGTCTCGAATGCAACAGAATAAATGTATGTTTGAGAACCAATTAATGGCTGAAGCAATGATGGAAATGGTGGATGAATCAGAGGTGCAGAGTCATGCGACACAACAACAAATCAATGTTTTGAGAGACAGTGTAGCAAAGCAGCAAGAACTTGCCCACATGCTTATGGGCGTCATCTATGCTGAGGTTGCAAATTGTGACGTTGTAGATGGTTAGGTTCTGCTCATTTATTTGCACTGGCATCAATCTTTGATTGCCCAGTGGATGTAATTTCCTGTAATATATGCTAGATGTGCAACGTTATTCCCTGTATGTCGTACCTTTGCTTGATCGGTTTTGGTCCTGTGCATAATTGCTCGTCGTAATGGGCTCAAATTATCTAATTTGGCCTAAAGACATGAACGAACTTTAGTGGGCCCATTAAGTTAATGGGCCGTTACTAGGCTGAAAGTTAATGGTCGGCCCTCTTACCTCTCGGGTCGTTACTAAGTTTGGGCTACATATGGCCCAACTATACTGTAGGCCTTTAGCAGGCCGAAAGAGACAGCGGGCTTGTACTGGACCATGAAGAGCATGGGCCGCTAAGAGGCCGAAAGTCAGGTCGTATTTGTAAATGGCCCAACTGTGTTGTGGGCCTTTAGTAGGCCGAAAGAGAAACCGGGCTGGTATTGGACCATGAAGGGCATGGCCCATTAAAAGGCCAAAACTAAGGTCCGACTACAAATGGCCCAACTCATTTATGGTCCGTTAACAGGCCGAAAGGCACACAGGGCCGGGAATTGGCCCAACACTTAAATGGGTCGCTAAAAGGCCAAAACTCAGGTCCGACTACAAATGGCCCAACTGATTTATGGGCCGTCAACAGGCTGAAAGTGACACCGGGCCAGAAATTGGACCAACACTTAAATGGGCCGCTAAAAGGCCGAAACTCAGGTCCGACTACAAATGGCCCATCAGATTTATGGGCCATCAACAGGCTGAAAGACACACCAGGCCAGAAATTAGCCCAACATTAAAATGGGTCGCTAAAAGGCCGAAAGATGTACATCCTGAAAATTGGCCCATCCATTAAATGGGCCGTTAACAGGCCGAAATCTCATCGGGCCAATATTGAGCCCAAATATATAGCGGGCTGTTAACGGGCTCGAACTGACGATGGGCTGCAATGGTGTCAAATCTTTAACGGGACGTTGACGGGCCGAATTGGCACATCTCGTATGGGCCGTGGGCTTAAATGGACCTGACACAAGTAGGCCTTATATGGGTCGGCCTGCTAATTTTTACTGGGCCGGACTTTTTCACCGGAATGGGCCACTGTTGGGCCGTGCCACGTGTCGACCTATCATAGGCGCCTCCTGTCCAATGAGTGGATGACATCTGTCCCAACGGTGAGGCAACACGTGTTTCCTTCGGCCAATCAGAATTTGACACGTGGAAATTTCCCATTGGTCAGGGCTGTTAAGGGGTTATCGGATCCAAAATCCGACCCAATAGCTTAACGGCGTTCCGTTACGGTGGATGCCACGTGTCGGTCACCCTTGACGAAAGCACTTCTGTGACGTGCGATTTATCATCATGGAAGTGGACACTTCCGTGATGATAATTTTGGTAATGTCATGGAACACTTCTACGATAGCACAGGTATGACTATCTTGATTCTGTCATAAAATCGTCATGGATGTACATGCATGACAAAAAACGCGACCTACTGTGACAAACACGTATCATCACGGAAGTGTATTTTTTTGTAGTGTTGCAATACCTTATGTGCAGTTCTATCTCCAGCGTAGTGTCCTCCATAAGCCTCGGAGTGACACTTGCGTAGGATCTGTTCCTGTTCATGCTCAGGTACACAACGTCTAATAACACCATCTACTCCTTCTTTATAAAGGTGTGGGTCATCCCAAAAGTAATGTCTTAAGTCATAGAATTTTTTTTCTTTTGCTGCTATGTGAAACTAGGTGGTATAAATTTAGCAACAATGTAATTAGCATAATCAGCATACCATGGAGCAGTACGAGAAGCATTTATGACAGCTAATTGTTCATCAGGAAAGCTATCATCAGTAGGTAGTGGGTCATCAAGAACATTCGCTAACCTAGATAAGTTGTCTGCAACGGGCTTCTCATCTCCCTTCCTATCAATAATATGCAAATCAAATTCTTGTAGTAGGAGAACCCATCTAATAAGTCTAAGTTTAGCATCTTTCTTTTCCATAAGATATTTAATAGCAGAATGATTAATGTGAACAGTTACTTTAGAATCAACAATATAAGGTATGAACTTATCACAAGCAAATACAACTGCCAAAAATTCCTTTTCAGTAGTGGCATAATTTCTCTAGGCACTATCTAGAGTTTTACTAGCATATTGGATAACATTTAATTTCTTATCAACTCTTTGTCCTAGAATAGAACCTACAGCATAATCACTAGCATCACACATAATTTCAAAGGGTAAATTCCAATCAGGTGGCTGAACAATAGGTGCAGAAATAAAGGCTTTCTTAAGTATTTCAAATGCTTCTACACAATCATCATCAAAGACAAAAGGAACATCTTTTTTGTTAAAGATTAGTCAGAGGCCTATATATTTTTGAGAAGTCTTTAATGAACCTCCTATAAAAACTGGCATGACCAAGGAAACTTCTTATACCTTAAATGTCCTTAGGACACGGCATCTTTTCAATAGCATCACTTTAGCTTTATAAACTTCAATACCTCTTTCAGAAACTTTATGCCCCAAGACAATACCTTCATTAACTATAAAGTGGCACTTCTCCCAATTCAAGACTAGATTAGTTTCTTCACATCTCTGCAAAACTCGATCAAGGTTGCTTAAGCAATCATCAAAAGAAGTTCCATATATAAAAAAATCAACCATGAAAACCTCAACAATCTTTTCACAAAAGTCAGAGAATATAGCATTCATACATCTTTGGAAGGTAGCAGGTGCATTACATAAACCAAAAGGCATACGTCTATAAGCAAAGGTACCGAAAGGGCAAGTAAAAGTGGTCTTTTCCTGATCCTCTTTTCACACAGGTATTTGAGAGAAACCAGAATAACCATCTATAAAGCAAAAATGTGTATGTTTGGATAATCTTTCTAGCATTTGATCAATAAAAGGTAAAGGGTAATGATCTTTTCTAGTATGTTTATTTAATTTGCAGAAATCAATTACCATTCTATAACCTGAAACAATTCTTTATTGAATCAATTCATCTTTATCATTAGGAACAACAGTAATACCTTCCTTCTTAGGGACACAATGGACATGACTTACCCACTGACTATCAGCAACAGGATAAATTATACCTGCCTCCAGAAGTTTTAGTATTTCATTTCTTACCACTTCTTTCATCTTAGGATTTAACCGTCATTGGTGATCAACAATCGGTTTAGCATCTTTCTCCAATTTTTTTGTGCTGGCATAGAGTGGGACTAATGCCCTTAAGATCATAAAGAGTATATCCAATAGCAGCACGGTGCTTCTTTAGAGTTTTCAATAATCTCTCTTCTTCCTGCTCTGAAAGGTTAGCACTAATAATGACAGGATGTATCTTCTTTTCATCAAGATAAGCATATTTAAGAGTATCAGGTAATGGTTTAGGATCAAACACGGGATCACCCTTGGGTGGAGGAGGAACCCCTAGAATTTCAGCAGGCAAGTTGTGTTTCAAAATTGGTCCCGGTTTAAAGAATACTTCATCTATTTCCCTTCTTTCATTCATAAACATATCATTTTCATGGTCTAGCAAATATTGTTCTAAAGGATCATTAGTAGGCATGGCAATAGAAGCAAGACTAATAATTTCATATTTATTAGGCAATTCTTTATCATGGGGTTGTCTATGAAATTTAGCAAAATTAAAATCATGAGACATATCCCCTAAACCAATAGTAACAACATCCTTTTTGCAGCCTATCTTAGCATTAATAGTATTCAAGAAGGGTCTACCAAATATAATGGGACAAAAGTCATCTTGTGGGGAACCAAGAATAAGAAAATCAGTAGGATATTTAACTTTCCCACACAAGACTTTAACATCTCTAACAATCCCAACTGGTGAAATAGTATCTCTATTGGTAAGCTTAATAGTAACATCAATATCTTCTATCTCAGCAGGTGCAATATCATGCATAATTTCTTTGTATAAGGAATGAGGTATTGCACTCGCACTAGCACCCATATCACATAAGCCATGATAACAGTGATCTCCTATTTTAACAGAAATAACAGGCATGCCTACAACAGGTCTATGTTTATTTTTAGTATCGGGTCTAGCAATTCTAGCAGCTTCATCACAGAAGTAAATAACATGCCCATCAATATTATTGACCAAGAGATCTTTAACCATAGCAATACTAGGTTCAACTTTAATTTGCTCAGGGGGTGTAGGTGTTCTAGTATTACTCTTATGAACCACAGTTGAAGCTTTAGGATGATCCTTTATTCTAGCAGGGAAAGGGATTTCTCAATATAAGCGGTAGGAACAATAGGATCAACATTACAAGTGATAGTCTTTTCTTCGACTTTAATAGGTTCAACTACTTTTACTTCAATGGGAGGATGATATTTAAGCCACTTCTCCTTAGGGAGATCAACATGAGTAGCAAATGATTCACAGAAAGAAGCTACTATCTCAGAGTCAAGTCCATATTTAGTGCTAAATTCACGAAAAGCATCGGTATCCATAAAAGACTTAACACAATCAAACTTAGGAGTTATACCTGACTCCTTACCTTCGTCGAGTTCCCAATCTTCAGAGTTGCATTTAATTCTTTCTAATAAATACCATTTGAATTCAATAGTCTTCATCATAAAAGAACCAGTACAAGAAGTATCAAGCATAGAGCGATTGTTGAGAGAAAGTCGATCATAAAAATTTTGAATAATAATTTCTCTTGAGAGCTCATGATTGGGGCATGAATATAACATTGACTTAAGCCTCCCCCAAGCTTGAGCGATACTTTCTCCTTCGCGAGGCCAAAAATTATATATATAATTACGATCATGATGAACCAGATGCATAGGATAAAACTTCTGATGAAATTCCAATTTCATTAGGTTGTAGTTCCATGATCCAATATCATCGCATAGCCTAAACCATGTCAATGCCTTTCCCTTCAAAGATAAAGGTAAGACCTTCTTCTCGATAACATCCTCAAGCATACCTGCAAGCTTAAATAATCCAAAAACTTCATCCACATAGATTAGGTGCAAATCGGGATGTAATGTTCCATCTCCTGTAAAAGTATTAGCTAGCAGTTTCTCTATCATACCCGAAGGAATTTCAAAGTAAACATTTTCAGTAGGTTCGGTAGATCGAGGAGAAACTCTTTGCTCTACTGGTCGGGGTGAAGATACCCCGAACAAGCCCCTCAAAGGATTCCTTTCCATAGTAACAAGTGACAGTAAATTTCAGCACACTATATAAATTTTTCCTTACCAAATTCCACCTACCAAAGGCGCTTCACTCCCCGGCAACGGTGCCAGAAAAGAGTCTTGATGACCCACAAGTATAAGGGATCTATCATAGTCCTTTTGATAAGTAAGAGTGTCGAACCCAACGAGGAGCAGAAGGAAATGATAAGCAGTTTTCAGTAAGGTATTCTCTACAAGCACTGAAATTATAAGTAACAGATAGTTTTGTGATAAGGTAATTCGTAACGGGTAACAAGTAACAAAAGTAAACAAGGTGCAGCAAGGTGGCCCAATCCTTTTTGTAGCAAAGGACAAGCCTGAACAAACTCTTTATAAAGGAAAACGCTCCTGAGGACACATGGGAATTATCGTCAAGCTAGTTTTCATCATGCTCATATGATTCACATTCGTTACTTTGATAATTTGATATGTGGGTGGACTGGTGCTTGGGTACTGCCCTTCCTTGGAAAAGCATCCCACTTATGATTAACCCCTCTTGCAAGCATCTGCAACTACAAAAGAAGTATTAAGGTAAACCTAACCATAGCATGAAACATGTGTATCCAAATCATCCCCTTACGAAGCAACGCATAAACTAGGGTTTAAGCTTCTGTCACTCTAGAAACCCATCATCTACTTATTAATTCCCAATGCTTTACCCTAGGCCCAAACAATGGTGAAGTGTCATGTAGTCGATGTTCACATGACACCACTAGAGGAGAGACAACATACATCTCATCAAAATATCGAACGAATACAAAATTCACATGACTACTTATAGCAAGACTTCTCCCATGTCCTCAGGAACAAACATAACTACTCACAAATCATATTCATGTTCATAATCAGAGGGGTATTAATATGCATAAAGGATCTGAACATATAATCTTCCACCGAATAAACCAACTAGCATCAACTACAAGGAGTAATCAACACTACTAGCAACCCACAGGTACCAATCTGAGGTTTTCAGACAAAGATCGGATACAAGAGATGAACTAGGGTTTAAGAGGAGATTTTGCTGGTGAAGATGTTGATGGAGATTGACCCCCTCCCGATGAGAGGATCGATGGTGATGACGATTTCCCCCTCCCGGACGGATGTTTCCCCGGCAGAACAGCTCCGCCGGAGCCCTAGATTGGTTCCGCCAAGGTTCCGCCTCGAGACGGCGGTGCTTCATCCCGAAAGCTTCCTCTGTATTTTTTCCAGGGAGAAAGACTTCCCATAGCAAAAGATGGGCACTGGAGGCCTGTCAGGGGGCCCACGAGGCAGGGGCACGCCCAGGGGGTAGGGCGCGCCCCCACCCTCGTGGACGGTGGGTGGCCCCCCTCTAGTGCTTTCATCGCCCAATATTTTTTATATATTCCAAAACTGACTTTCATGGAGTTTCAGGACTTTTGGAATTGTGCAGAATAGGTCTCTAATATTTGCTCCTTTTCCAGCCCAGAATTCCAGCTGCCGGCATTCTCCCTCTTCATGTAAACCTTGTAAAATAAGAGAGAAAAGGCATAAGTATTGTGACATAATGTGTAATAACAGTCCATAATGCAATAAATATCGATATAAAAGCATGATCCAAAATGGACGTATCACATTTCAAGACTCCTCGTCATGTCTGTGATCTCATCCGGGACTCCGAACAAACTTCGGACATCAAATCACATAACTCATAATACAAATCGTCATCGAGCGTTAAGCGTGCAGACCCTACGGGTTCGAGAACTATGTAGACATGACCGAGACACATCTCCGGTCAATAACCAATAGCGGAACCTGGATGCTCATATTGGCTCCTACATATTCTACAAAGATCTTTATCGGTCAAACCGCATAACAACATACGTCATCCCCTTTGTCATCGGTATGTTACTTGCCCGAGATTCGATCGTCGGTATCATCATACCTAGTTCAATCTCGTTACCGCCAAGTCTATTTACTCGTTCCGTAATGCATCATCCCGCAACTAACTCATTAGTCACATTGCTTGCAAGGCTTATAGTGACGTGCATTACCGAGGGGGCCCAGAGATACCTCTCCGATACACGGAGTGACAAATCCTAATCTCGATCTATGCCAACTCAAAAAATACCATCGGAGACACCTGTAGAGCATCTTCATAATCACCCAACTACGTTGTGACGTTTGATAGCACACAAGGTGTTCCTCCGGTGTTCAGGAGTTGCATAATCTCATAGTCAGAGGAACATGTATAAGTTATGAAGAAAGCAATAGCAATAAAACTAAACGATCATTATGCTAAGCTAACGGATGGGTATTGTCCATCACATCATTCTCTAATGATGTGATCCCGTTCATCAGATGACAACACATGTCTATGGTCAGGAAACTTAACCATCTTTGATTAACTAGCTAGTCAAGTAGAGGCATACTAGGGACAGTCTGTTTGTCTATGTATTCACACATGTACTAAGTTTCCGGTTAATACAATTCTAGCATGAATAATAAACATTTATCATGATATAAGGAAATATAAATAACAACTTTATTATTGCCTCTAGGGCATATTTCCTTCACTTGCATGTCCAGGCCAGGCTGGCTTCTTTAATCCCAAGGCAGCAGCCAAACAGTCTTCTTGTACATCTCAGGCACGCTCCAGGCCAGGCCTGGCTCGGTCAGGACGCAAACCAAACTAGCCAAAAAACAATGGCTATGATGCTTGTGAGACGCTGGTACAAATGCCTTAGGGCATCTCTAATCCGCTTAGCACTCCAAACATATGGATTCTGATATCCTAGAGAGAAATGTGGGGGTTTTGCGGACATGCATTTGGTCAATAGGAAGTCTCCGCGTGGTCCTCCTCTCTTTTCTCTCTCTTCACATGCGTGGTCTCCCTCTTCTTTCTCTCCTCCCAACCGAACACCACACCACAATATTCCATCACATGCATGGTCCCGACCTACTTTCTCTTTTCCCAACTAGTTTACTTTGTGAATAGCATTGGATGACTCCCTCCGGCATCATGTCCATAGACCACATCCGAACAGAAAAACTGACATATACCAGAGACATTTATGGATCAGCTTTGGAGTGAAGGAAATATGCCCTAGAGGAAATAATAAAGTTATTATTTATTTCCTTATTTCATGATAAATGTTTATTATTCATGCTAGAATTGTATTAACCGGAAACTTAGTACATGTGTGAATACATAGACAAAACAAAGTGTCCCTAGTATGCCTCTACTTGACTAGTTCGTTTATCAAAGATGGTTATGTTTCCTAACCATAGGCATGTGTTGTCATTTGATGAACGGGATCACATCATTAGGAGAATGATGTGATGGACAAGACCCATTCGTTAGCTTAGCATTATGATCGTTACAGTTTCATTGCTACTGCTTTCTGATACGTCTCCAACGTATCTATAATTTTTTATTGTTCCGTGCTATTATATTATCTGTTTTGGATGTTAATGGGCTTTACTTTACACATTTATATAATTTTTGGGACTAACCTATTAACCCAAGGCCCAGTGCAAATTGCTGTTTTTTGCCTATTTTAGTGTTTCGCAGAAAAGGAATATCAAACGGAATGAAACCTTCGGAAACATGATTTTTGGAACAAACGTGATCCATAGGACTTGGAGTGGACGTCAAGAAATGAACAAGGTGTCCACGAGGCAGGGGGTGCGCCTACCCCCTGGGTGCACCCTCCCCCCTCGTGGGCCCCTCGTGGCTCAACCGACCAACTTCTTCCTCCTATATATACTCATACACCCTGAAAACATCCAGGAGAACCACAAAACCCTATTTCCACCGCCACAACCTTCTGTACCCAAGAGATACCATCTTGGGGCCTTTTCCGGAGCTCTGCCAGTGGGGGCATCGATCACGGAGGGCCTCTACATCAACTCCATGGCCCCTCCGATGATGTGTGAGTAGTTTACTTCAGACCTTCGGGTCCATAGTTATTAGCTAGTTGGCTTCTTCTCTCTCTTTGAATCTCAATACAAAGTTCTCCTCGATCTTCTTGGAGATCTATTCGATGTAACTCTTTTTGCTTTGTGTTTGTCAAGATCTGATGAATTGTGGGTTTATGATCAAGTCTATCTATGAATAATATTTGATTCTTCTCTGAAATCTTTTATGCATGATTGGTTATCTTTGCAAGTCTCTTCGAATTATCAGTTTGGTTTGACCTACTAGATTGATCTTTCTTGCAATGGGAGAAGTGCTTAGCTTTGGGTTCAATCTTGCGGTGCTCGATCCCAGTGACAAAAAGGGAAACGACACGTATTGTATTGTTGCCGTCGAGGATAAAAAGATGGGGTTTATATCATATTGCTTGAGTTTATCTCTCTACATCATTTCATCTTACCAAATGCGTTACTCTGTTCTTATGAACTTAATACTCTAGATGCATGCTGGATAGTGGTCGATGTGTGGAGTAATAGTAGTAGATGCAGGCAGGAGTCGGTCTACTTGTCGCGGACGTGATGCCTATATACATGATCATGCCTAGATATTCTCATAGTTATTCGCTTTTCTATCAATTGCTCGACAGTAATTTGTTCACCCACCGTAATATTTATGTTATCTTGAGAGAAGCCACTAGTGAAACCTATGGCCCCCAAGTCTATTCTCCATCATATTAATCTTCCGTCAACAAGCTATTTCCATTACCTTTTATTTTGCAATCTTTACTTTTACTCTTTATCATAAAAATACCAAAAATATTATCTTATCATCTCTATCAGATCTCACTCTCGTAAATGACCGTGAAGGGATTGACAACCCCTTTATCGTGTTGGTTGCGAGGTTCTTATTTGTTTGTGTAGATACGAGGGACTTGCGTGTGGCCTCCTACTGGATTGATACCTTGGTTCTCAAAATCTGAGGGAAATACTTATGCTACTTTGCTGCATCACCCTTTCCTCTTCAAGGGAAAACCAACGCAGTTCTCAAGAGGTAGCAAGAAGGATTTCTGGCGCCGTTGCCGGGGAGTCTACGCACAAGTCAAGACATACCAAGTACCCATCACAAACTCTTATCCCTTGCATTACATTATTTGCCATTTGGCTCTCGTTTTCCTCTCCTCCACTTCACCCTTGCCATTCTATTCGCCCTCTTTTTCCGTTCCCCTTCTTTTTTCAAGTTTGCCTATTTTTTGCTTGTTTCTTGTTTGCTTGTGTGTTGGGTTGCTTGCTTATCATGATGGCTCAAGATAATACTAAATTGTGTGGTTTTTCCAATACCAACAATAATGATTTTATTAGCACTCCGATTGCTCCTCTTACCGATGTTGAATCTTGTGAAATTAATGCTGCTTTGCTGAATCTTGTCATGAAAGATCCGTTTTCCGGCCTTCCTAGTGAAGACGCCGCTACCCATTTAAACAACTTTGTTGATTTATGTGATATGCAAAAGAATAAAGATGTGGATAATGATATTGTTAAATTGAAGCTATTCCCGTTTTCTCTTAGAGATCGTGCTAAAACTTGGTTTTCGTCTTTGCCTAAAAATAGTATCGATTCATGGAATAAGTGCAAAGATGCTTTTATCTCTAAGTATTTTCCTCCCGCTAAGATCATCACTCTTAGAAATGATATTATGAATTTTAAGCAAATTGATCATGAACATGTTGCATAATCTTGGGAGAGGATGAAATTAATGATACGTAATTGCCCTACACATGGTTTGAATCTTTGGATGATTATACAAAAAAATTATGCCGGATTGAATTTTGCTTCTAGAAATCTTTTAGATTCGGCCGCGGGAGCCACTTTTATGGAAATCACTTTAGGAGAAGCTACTAAACTCCTAGATAATATTATGGTTAATTATTCTCAATGGCATACTGAAAGATCTACTAATAAAAAGGTGCATGCTATAGAATAAATCAATGTTTTGAGTGGAAAGATGGATGAACTTATGAAATTGTTTGCTAATAAAAGTGTTTCTTCTGATCCTAATGATATGCTTTTTTCTACTTTGATTGAGAATAATAATGAATCTATGGATGTGAATTTTGTTGGTAGGAACAATTTTGGTAATAACGCATATAGAGGTAATTTTAATCCTAGGTCGTTTCCTAGTAATTCCTATAATAATTATGGTAATTCCTACAACAATTCTTATGGAAATTATAATAAGATGCCCTCTGATTTTGAATCTAATATTAAAGAATTTATTAGTTTGCAAAAGAATTTCAATGCTTTGATTGAAGAAAAATTGTCTAAGATAGATGAGTTGGCTAGGAATGTGGATAGAATTTCTCTTGATGTTGATTCTTTGAAACTTAGATCTATTCCACCTAAGCATTATATCAATGAGTCTCTCAAAGCTATGAGAATTTCCATTGATGACTGCAAATAAAGAACCACTAGGATGCGTGCTAAAAAGATTGTTTTATGAAAGCGTGTTTTTCTAGTTTCCATGATAATAATGATGAAGATCTAAAAGTTATTGATGTGTCCCCTATTAAATCATTGTTTTGAAATATGAATCTTGATAATGATGGGACTGGAGATGAGGCAACTTTAGTTATAAGGCGTCCCAATGATTCGGAGTTTTTAGATCTTGATGCAAAAATTGATGAAAGTGGGATTGGAGAGGTCAAAACTTTACATAGCAATGAACCCACTATCTTGGATTTTAGGGAATTTAATTATGATAATTGTTCTTTAATAGATTGTATTTCCTTGTTGCAATCCATGCTAAATTCTCCGCATGCTTATAGTCAAAATAAATCTTTTACTAAACATATCGTTGATGCTTTAATGCAATCTTATGAAGAAAAGCTTGAATTGGGAGTTTCTATCCCAAGAAAACTTTATGATGAGTGGGAACCTACTATTAAAATTAAAATTAAAGATCATGAATGCTTTGCTTTATGTCATTTGGGTGCTAGTGTTTCCACGATTCCTAAAACTTTGTGTGATTTGCTAGGTTTCCGTGAATTTGATGATTGTTCTTTAAACTTGCATCTTGCGGATTCCAGCATTAAGAAACCTATGGGAAGAATTAATGATGTTCTTATTGTTGCAAATAGGAATTATGTGCCCGTAGATTTCATCATTCTTGATATTGATTGCAATCCTACATGTCCTATTATTCTTGGTAGACCTTTCCTTAGAACGATTTGTGCAATTATTGATATGAAGGAAGGGAATATTAGATTCCAATTTCCGTTAAGGAAGGGCATGGGACACTTTCCTATAAAGAAAATTAAATTACCTTATGAATCTATTATGATAGCCACTTATGGATTGCATACCAAAGATGACAATACCTATATCTACCCTTGCTTTTATGCCTAGCTAGGGGCGTTAAACGATAGCGCTTGTTGGGAGGCAACCCAATTTTATTTTTGTTCCTTGCTATTTGATTCTGTTTAGTAATAAATAATTCAGCTAGCCTATGTTTAGATGTGGTTTTGTTATTTTAATTAGTGTTTGTGCCAAGTAGAACCTTTGGGAAGACTTGGGGAAAGTCTTTGCGATCTTGCTGTAAAAAACAGAAACTTCAGCGCTCACGAGATTTGCTGCCATTTTTATTGGAGCGTGATATTTAGTTAATTGTTTTTGCAGATGATTAATAGATAAATTCCTCACGTCCAGCAATTTATTTTAGAATTTTTGGGGTTCCAGAAGTATTCGAAACCTATAGATTACTACAGACTGTTCTGTTTTTGACAGATTCTGTTTTTCGTATGTTGTTTGCTTATTTTCATGAATCTATGGCTAGTAATAGAGTTTATGAACCATAGAAAAGTTGGAATACAGTAGGTTCAACACCAATATAAATAAAGAATGAGTTCATTACAGTACCTTGAAGTGGTGGTTTGTTTTCTTTTACTAACGGACCTCACGAGATTTTCTTTTAAGTTTTGTGTTGTGAAGTTTTCAAGTTTTGGGTAAAGATTTGATGGATTATGGAACAAGAGGAGGCAAGAGCCTAAGCTTGGGGATGCCCAAGGCACCCCAAGGTAAAATCCAAGGAAAACCTAAAGCCTAAGCTTGGGTATGCCCCGAAAGGCATCCCCTCTTTCATCTTCGTCCATCGGTAACTTTACTTGGAGCTATATTTTTATTCGCCACATGATATGTGTTTTGCTTGGAGCGTCTTGTATGATTTGAGTCTTTGATTTTTAGTTTACCACAATCATCCTTGATGTACACACCTTTTGGGAGAGACACACATGAATTGGAATTTATTAGAATACTCTATGTGCTTTACTTATACCTTTTGAGCCAGATAATTTTGCTCTACTGCTTCGCTTATATCTTTTAGAGCATGGTGGTGGTTTTATTTTATAGAAATTATTGATCTCTCATGCTTCACTTATATTATTTTGAGGGTCTGAGGGAGTCCTGGATTAGGGGGTCTCCGGACAGCCGGACTGTTGGACTATGAAGATACAAGATTGAAGACTTTGTCCCGTGTCCGGATGGGACTCTCCTTGGCGTGGAAGGCAAGCTAGGCAATACGGATATGTATATCTCCTCCCTTGTAACCGACCTTGTGTAACCCTAGCCCCCTCCGGTGTCTATATAAACTGGAGGGTTTAGTCCGTAGGACAACATACAAGCATACCATAGGCTAGCTTCTAGGGTTTAGCCTCTCTGATCTTGTGGTAGATCAACTCTTGTAATACTCATATCATCAAGAACAATCAAGCAGGATGTCGGGTATTACCTCCATCAAGAGGGCCCGAACCTAGGTAAACATCATGTCCCCTGCCTCCTGTTACCATCCGCCTTAGACACACAGTTCGGGACCCCCTACCCGAGATCCGCCGGTTTTGACACCGACATTGGTGCTTTCATTGAGAGTTCCACTGTGTTGTCACCATAAGGCTTGATGGCTCCTTCAATCATCGCTAGCGATGCGGTCCAGGGTGAGGTTTTCCTCCCCGGACAGATCTTCGTATTCGGCGGCTTCACACTGCGGGCCAATTTGCTTGGCCATCTAGAGCAGATCGAGAGCTACGCCCCTGGCCATCAGGTGAGATTTGGAAACTTGAACTACACGGTCGACATCCGCGGAGACTTGATCTTCGACGGATTCGAGCCCATGTCGGACGCGCCGCACAGCCGCGACGAGCATGACGTAACTCTGCCACCAGACAATGTTCGGGAGATCGCATCTGCAACCACTCCGGCCATCAATCCGGAGAAAGTCCCGCCATCCGAGAGCGGAGGGATAGACCCCGCCATGGAGGCCACACTCTCAGTGGCGATAGAGCTGGATACTGACTTCACCCCTTACGAGAGCCGTGTCGCCGAACCACTGGATTCTTCTCCGGCAACAGGCTCCAAGCCGCCTGCATCCGCACCCATCGAATCTGATTGGGCACCAATCATGGAGTTCACCTCCGCGGATATCTTTTAGCACTCACCTTTCGGTGATGTGCTAAATTCATTAAGGTCTCTCTCCCTGTCAGGAGAACCTTGGCCGAACTATGTCCGGCTGGAATGGGATGCGAACAACGAAGAAATTTGCTGCCCACCCACCACCCACTTAGTCGCCACTGTCGACGACTTAACCGACATGCTCGACTTCGACTCCGAAGACTTCGACGGTATGGACGACAACGCCGGAGACGAACAGGAACCACCGCCCACAGGGCACTGGACAGCCACCTCAGCATATGATATATACATGGTGGACACCGCCAAACAAGGCAATGGCGACGAAACAGCGGAGGATGACCCCTCCAAGAACCAACCCAAGCGCCGACGTCAGCGGCACCGCTCTAAGTCCCGCCACAGAAAAAATAGTGATACAGGCACATGAGATAATAACACTCCGGATAGTGCCGAAGACAACAACAATCCCCTCTAGCACGATGTAGAGCCGGAGGACGAACAAGCTAGCCCTCCAGAGCAGGCAGCGGATGGAGAACCGGAGGAGGACAATTACATGCCTCTCTCCGAAGACGAGGCGAGCCTCGGCGACAAAGAATTTATCGTGCCTCAGGACCCCATCGAGCAAGAGCGCTTCAAGCGCCGGCTTATGGCCACAGCAAATAGCCTGAAGAAAAAGCAGCAACAGCTTCAAGTTGATCAAGACTTGCTAGCAGACAGATGGAATGAAGTCCTTGCGGCCGAGGAGTACGAACCTGAGTGCCCCTCCAAGAGTTACCCAAAACGCAGGTTGCTACCTCACCTCGAGGAGGAAGCATTGAAACCTCATCCACCAGTGTACGATGCGGCTGAACGGCCACTACGCGGCCGAGCCAGAGAGGCGTTTCAGCCTGAAGTTCAGCCCGCACCCTGTCGCCACTCAATCAAAAATACTAAGGCCCGGGGCAACACAAAGGATCCGCGAGACATATTGGACAGTAAGGCAAAAATCGCAAGGTCAATTTACGGGACACGGGCACGCGCGCCAACACGGGACGATGATCGTCGCGTCGGATACACCAAGAGTAAATCCGGCCGGGCCGAATACAGCAGACAAGACTCATACGAACTGCGTCGGGATATAGCCCGGCACAGAGGCGCCGCACACCCCCTATGCTTCACTGATGAAGTTATGAATCACGAATTCCCGGAGGGTTTCAGACCCGTAAATATCGAATCATACGATGGCACAACAGATCCCGCTGTATGGATTGAGGATTTCCTCCTTCACATCCACATGGCTCGCAGTGATGATCTACATGCCATCAAGTATCTCCCACTAAAACTCAAACGACCAGCTCGGCATTGGCTGAACAGCTTGCCAATAGATTCCGTCGGCAGTTGGGAGGATCTGGAAGACGCATTTCTTGACAACTTCCAGGGCACTTATGTGCGGCCACCGGATGCTGATGACTTGAGCCACATAACCCAGCAGCCAGGGGAATCGGCCAGACAATTCTGGACACGGTTCCTGACTAAGAAAAACCAAATTGTAGGTTGTCCGGATGCAGAGGCCCTAGCGGCATTCAAGTATAACATCTGCGACGAGTGGCTCGCCCGCCACCTCGGCCAGGAGAAGCCGAAATCTATGGCAGCCCTCACAACACTCATGACCCGCTTTTGCGCGGGCGAGGATAGCTGGCTGGCTCACAGCAACAACACATCGAGGAATCCGGACACCTCGGATACCAAAGATGTTAACGATAGGCAACGTCGTAACAGACCAAAGCGCCGCAATAACGGCGATAACACCGAAGATATGGCAGTCAATGCCGGATTCAGAGGCTCTAGATCCGGTCAGCGGAAAAAGCCATTTAAAAGAAATACTCCGGCTCCGTCCAGTTTGGATCGCATACTGGATCGCTCGTGTCAAATCCACGGCACCCCCGACAAGTCAGCCAATCACACCAACAGAGAATGTTGGGTGTTCAAGCAGGCCGGCAAGTTAAATGTCAAAAACAAGGACAAGGGGCTGCATAGCGATGACTAGGAGGAGCCCCGGCCGCCAAACACAGGAGGACAGAAGGGGTTTCCACCACAAGTGAAAACGGTGAACATGATATATGCAACCCACATTCCCAAGAGGGAGCGGAAGCGTGCACTAAGGGACGTCTATGCGATGGAGCCCGTCGCCCCAAAGTTCAACCCATCTGCTTGCCCGATCACCTTCGATCGCAGGGACCACCCCACTAGCATCCGTCATGGCGGATCCGCCGCATTGGTCCTAGACCCCATCATTGACGGATTTCACCTCACTCGAGTCCTTATGAACGGCGGCAGCAGCCTGAACCTGCTCTATCAGGATACAATGCAAAAAATGGGTATCGATCCCTCGAGGATCAAACCCAGCAAAACCACATTTAAAGGCGTCATCCCAGGTATAGAGACCCATTGCA
This sequence comes from Triticum urartu, assembly GCF_003073215.2. Taxonomy (NCBI): domain Eukaryota; kingdom Viridiplantae; phylum Streptophyta; class Magnoliopsida; order Poales; family Poaceae; genus Triticum; species Triticum urartu. The sequence goes on from NC_053027.1 coordinate 451,758,671, forward strand.
CAGGCTCAATCACACTGGAAGTGGTCTTCGGATCACCGGACAACTTTCGAAGCGAAGAGTTAATCTTCGATATCATCCCGTTTCGCAGTGGCTATCACGCACTGCTCGGACGGAAAGCATTTGCAAAATTTAATGCAGTGCCGCATTACGCATACCTCAAGCTCAAGATGCCAGGACCCGGGGGGGTCATAATAGTAAATGGAAACACAGAATGCTCACTCCGCACGGAAGAGCACACTGCGGCCCTTACAGCAGAAGCACAAAGCAGCCTTTTAAGGCAGACCACTCATTCGGCGTCACAGCCCCCGGACACCTTCAAGCGAGTCCGGAACAAGCTACAACAGGATTGCCTGGCACGATCAGAGCTCGCCTAGCAATTCGGCCCCCGTCCCAGTCCCACTCAAGCGACGAAATCGCCTCGCGTACATAACTACGCACTGAAAATACCATGGACATAGGCAGGGGCACGATCAGGACACGCCCCGCAATGTGGCTTAACCACCCTAGGGGCTGTATACCTTTACCATTCCCTTTTTCTTTCAGGGCCTAACTCTCTGGAAGCCCTTTCTGGCAGTACGATTGCCGGACACATTCTGGAAGCAACAACCAAGGCGGCAAGAAGCTAAGATGAACACGGGAACCCCCAGGTGGTCTCTAATAATAATTGATATACCTGTTTTTTACTATCTATGCGCAGCTTGCCCTGGGATAGGACATTTCGAATTTTCCTACTTTCTGCTTATTGCACTACTTGTACCAGTACGCTTCGACGTATTATCTAAATAACAATGCATATCATTAATCTATCATTGCATTATTTAAGTTTTTTCTCTTTCTCTTATATGTCCATTTACGACAATCCGTACCCGCACGTTCGGGTACTGTCAGTTCGCCAGGGGCTCTCGTTTACCCTATAATACGGCGCAAGAAGTCCAAACACTTTCGATAGTGCGGCACCCAGAACTTATAGCATTATATGCATCAGCTCTGAATCATGTCTTTGGTCAAATGTTGGGTTTGCCCGGCTCCCATGCTTTGGTACCTTACGTTCCACTATATCGGCTAAGGTAGCGGTGGGAGAACTACTGTGATTGTGTCCCGGTTCTTCCGGACAAGCACCTCAGTAGAGAAAGCCGAAAACTGACTGTCATGATAAGGCGAGAGACTAGTCGCTGTTCGAGAGGTCTCAAGTCCTTAAAGACTTTTTCCGCTTCGGGCGAGGAGTCGGCCTTGTCCAGCTTAGGCATGTATAGCGCCCCAAATTCGGCCCTCCGAATACCAGGGGCTTCGCCAAAATTTAAAATTATAGACTTCTATGGCTAAGTGAGAGTGATAAAGCATTATAGTCCGATTGCCTGATTCGTTGCGCTAAACACCTCCCTCGAAGGACCCAAAATTGGGGTAAAGAGTGCTCAGTTTTATCCCGAACACCCCAGTACTAGTTACATGGGGGCAGAAGCCGACGACTGGCCAACTCTCAGATTTTATAAATGGCCGCACAAAAGGTAATATTTTAAATTAATGAAGTGTCGCATGGCATAAATGAACTCATTTCATATTACAGGATCACATGAGCATGTTCATTCAAAAATTACATCCTTGGCACACTCATCCGCCACTAGGCGGGAACCCTTCAGGACACTCTCATAATAATTCTCGGGGCAGCGATGCTCCTTGCCCTCCGGCGGCCCCTCCTTCACCAGCTTCACGGTGTCCAGCTTCGCCCAGTGCACCTTCGCCCGGGCAAAAGCCCTGCGTGCACCCTCGATGAAGACGGGCCGCTTTATGACTTCAAGCCATGGGCAGGCTTCCACAAGACGCCTCACCAGACCGAAGTAGCTGCCGGACAGGGGCTCGCCAGGCCACATCCGGATTATAAGGCCCCTCATGGCCTGTTCGGACGCCTTGTGAAGCTCGACCAACTGCTTCAGATGGTCGCTCAAGGGCACGGGGTGTTCGGTCCCAGTATACTGAGACCAGAACAACTTCTCCGTCGAGCTCTGTAACGCCCCGAGACCGACGCTTCAGTTGCCCTTCCATTTATTTTAGTTGTTGATGTGTGTTTATTATGTTTGTTGCATTATCATAATTGTTTTGCATATTTCATTCATATATGTTTATGCCATGATCATGTTGAGTGCCTTGTCATTTTTGCTTCTTGCATCATGTTCATCTTTTATTATATTGCATTGTGACATCCTTGTTTGTTTGCCATGGTCATCTCACTTGCTTTGATTCATGCTTCATGATGTGATATGGCCTTTGTCGTTTTTGTTGCATTTGCATCATGATCATCATTGTAGTGTACATATTTCTCATGTGCTTGTTATCTTTGTGAACTCCTTCTCCTCATCTTCTTTGTTGTTCCATCTTGCCCTCCCATCTTAATCATCATCAAGTGCAACACCCAATCACTAGTTTCTTCCTTTCAATTCTCACACATTTATTGCAAGTGACATTATTCCCTCAATCATTAATGTTCATTTATTTCCTGATGATCATACTCCTTGCCTTATACCTCTCTGTCAAATTTCATTCATTTTGGAGTTGTTTTGGTAGGGTTCAAAAATGGCTCAAGTGTGAATTAAATTCGCACTTGAATTATTTTTCTGTCCTTAAAATGCCCAAAGCAATTTATTCAATTTCTGCACAAATCCTGGACTCCATTTATATGTTCATATCTCTCACAACCATCTCCAATTCCTCTGTGATTTTGCTCTTTTATTTCTGTTTGAAGAAATAGAAAAAGAGCAGCAGCGCAGCCTAGCGACAAGTAGCTTCAGCAACCTAGCAGCCCAGCCGGTCCAGCCCAACTATCTCTCTCCCTGGTAAAATTTCCCATATGCACCCAGTTGCCCCCACCTGTCATCCCCTCACTCCGCACCTTTTCTTCCACCTCCATCACATAACTATCTCACGGTAACTCTGGGAGAGCAGGGCACCTGGCCACCGTGGCCACAGCACCGCGTCTCCCCTCCTATGAAGCCTCGTAGCGAACCCCCTAGGGTTCCCTCGGACCCCCTCTTTCCTCCTCCGCCGCCGCTAGCTAGGAGGGCAGCCCCACGCAGCTCCTCCCGAGACACCTGACTCCATGACCGAGGAGAGCTCAAGCTCTTCTCCGGCTTGATCCTTGCCGTATCTGTCTTTGTCTTCTTTCTCGACCCCGCAGCAAGTCCCTGGAGCCCTGGATCGGCCTCCTCCATGGCGACTACCTCCCCTGCTTCTTCGTCTTCACGGACAGCATGCACCATCGCCGATCAGCGCCTCCCCACGCCGCCTGCGTAGTCTTCTTCGTCTTCAATCAAGGCCAGGAGCCGGAAGGATCCAAGGCCGGAGACGCCAAGTTCCTCGACGTCCTCTTCCTTTGCTTCATCTTCTTCACGGTTCATAGGAACGCCAAGTTCCTCGTCGTCGTCTTCATCTTCTTCATCTACGGCAGGTGCTCGTCGCTGGTCAACTTCGTCGCGACCCCTCGTCCCCAAGCTCGATCGACTCCAGCAGCACTCCCTCTGTGAGCGGCCGCACCTCCTCACCTCTTTCCGCCGTCATTTCCATCATCATAGTCACTAATCCGCGCGACCTCGAGTCGTTCCGCCACGGATGGGTTCGAGTTCGAGCTTGTGCTCGTGCGCCCTGCTGCACACCGCTCATGTCCTTGCACGCACACCACGCTCCTCTTCGCCCTTGCACAGAGGCAGGGCCCTGCAGCTTGCCTCGCCGTGCTTCGCCGCCATGGCCTTTGATCTCTGAATTTTTGCACACGCGAGAACCTACACTCAGCTCCTCCACACATGCACGCTGCCTCCCACGAGACACCAACGCGACGCCAGCGTCTCCCTGTTTCTTGCACCACATCACTCACGCGCACACCCCCAGGTCCTCGCCCGCGCTCCTGCCTTGCCTCGCCTTGCGTGTGGTTTCTTCCCTGCCTTGCCGCGCCATGCCATGGCCCCGAGCCGAGAAACGCTCGAGCTCGAGCGCCTCTGCACCCCTCCTCGTGGCTGAGCCTCGCAGCAGCCATCCCACATACCCGCCGTTGCCTCCTAGACCCCGCCGTTTCACCGTTGCCCGCCGGTGCAGGTCGGTGTCTTCTCTGTTGCAGAGAAGAAGAAACCCCATCCGTCGTGGGGCTAGTTTTAAAGAAGCCGTGCCCAATACCTGCAACAACAGTAGCAGCAGCGCAGTTCGAATCCCCTGGGGAACATATTTAGAACCGCAATTTTTGCCTCTGCTGCTTCCCTTTTGTCACCCTCTCTGCACACATACCCTGTCCACACCCACACTCCGCCACCTCAGCACCACGGCCCCCCTCGTCATTGACAGTGGCTGGCCCAGCTCGTGTTCCCTGTCGTTTAATTTTCTCTTGCATTTTCACATAAATGCCATTATTTTGGTTTGTTAATAACTAATAATACATACATCCAAATGAAACATGTCATATATGCATCTTGCTCAGTTTTTATGTAGTTTCTCTATTTCCAGCTTTTGTCCATGTTTAAAATGTTTAAACTTATTGTTTGATTAATTATTTGTTTAAATGACTTATTAAAATGTTTTGATTCATAAATATTTAACTGTAACTCCAAATTTAATAAACTTTATATGTAAATGGGGTAGAAAAATGCCTAGTTTAACATGGTGGCCTTACTTTGCATGTTTAATAACTCTAAAATATGGTTTAGGGCAGAACAGTACCAAATCCATAATTATGCTTATGAGGAGTTTTCGGACTTGTTGTTTTGTTGTTCCAGCCTCATTTAAACTTGCCTAGATAGGTAGTTTTCTTTTGCTTCACCTCTTGCCATGTTACTCAACATTTAATATTGTTGGGTACATAAACGAGATCGAACTAAATAACTTGAATGTGGTGTTTCGTGAATATGCAACGGAGTTGCATGTTGAGCTCCACTTAATTTGTAGGATTGTTTGTGCATTTTGCCATGCCATGCCTCATTAAACCGGACATGCATCATACTTGGTTGTGCATCATGCCATGTTTATGTGGTGGTTGTTTACTATGTTGTTTGCTTCTTTCCGGGTTACTTCTCGCGTTAGCTTCGGTTTCGTTCCGGAGTTGTGAGGATCCGTTTGACTATGTCCGTTTGTCTTCTTCATGGACTCGTTCTTCTTCCTTGCGGGATCTCAGGCAAGATGACCATACCCTCAAAATCACTTCTATCTTTGCTTGCTAGTTGCTCGCTCTTTTGCTATGCCTATGCTACGATACCTACCACTTGCTATATCATGCCTCCCATATTGCTAAGCCAAGCCTCTAACCCACCTTGTCCTAGCAAACCGTTGTTTGGCTATGTTACCGCTTTGCTCAGCCACTCTTATAGCGTTGTTAGTTGCAGGTGAAGATTGGAGTTTGTTCCTTGTTGGAACATGGATATTATTGTTGGGATATCGCAATATCTCTTATTTAATTAATGCATCTATATACTTGGTAAAGGGTGGAAGGCTCGGCCTTATGCCTGGTGTTCTGTTCCACTCTTGCTGCCCTAGTTTCCGTCATATCGGTGTTATGTTCCCGGATTTTGTGTTCCTTACACGGTTGGGTTATAATGGGAACCCCTTGACAATTCACCTTGAATAAAACTCCTCCAGCAAGGCCCAACATTGGTTTTACCATTCTCCACCTAGCCTTTTCTTTCCCTTGAGTCGGCCGGCTCAAGGGTCATCTTTATTTAAACCCCCGGGCCAATGCTCCTCTGAGTGTTGGTCCAACCTGTCAGCTGCCGGTGGCCACCAGGGGCAACTCTGGGCTGGCCTACCGGAACCTTGGACAATCCGGTGTGCCCTGAGAACGAGATATGTGCAGCTCCTATCGGGATTTGTCGGCACATTCGGGTGGCTTTGTTGGACTTGTTTTACCATTGTCGAGATGTCTTGTAACCGGGATTCCGAGTCATATCGGATGGTCTTGGGAGAAGGAATATCCTTCGTTGACTGTGAGAGCTTGTGATGGGCTAAGTTGGGACACCCCTGCAGGGATTTGAACTTTCGAAAGCCGTGCCCGTGGTTATGGGCAGATGGGAATTTGTTAATGTCTGGTTGTAGAAAACCTGAAAGCTTAATGTAATTAAAATGCATCAACTGCATGTGTAGCCGTGATGGTCTCTTCTCGGCGGAGTCCGGGAAGTGAACACGGTGTTGGAGTTATGCTTGACGTAGGTTGTTCTAGGATCACTTCTTGATCATAGTTTATCAATTGTGCCTTTGCCTTCTCTTCTCTCTCTCATCTGCGTATGTTAGCCACCATATATGCTAGTCACTTGCTGCAGCTCCACCTCATACCTTTTCCCCACCTATAAGCTTAAATAGTCTTGATCACGAGGGTGTGAGATTGCTGAGTCCCCGTGACTCACAGATTACTTCCAAAACCAGTTTGCAGGTGCCAATGATACCGTGCAGGTGACGCAACTGAGCTCAGGAGGAGTTCGATGAAGACCTTGTTCGTTATGTTGTTTCCTTTCCAGTCGATCAGTAGTGGAGCCCAGTTGGGTCGATCGGGGATCTGGAGCATTAGGGGTAGTCTTCATTTATTTTGGTTCCGTAGTCGGACCTTGATTGTATCTGGATGTTGTAATGCTTTATTCATATATTGTGTGAAGTGGCGATTGTAAGCCAACTATGTATCATTTTTCCTTATTCATGGGTTGTGTGAAGATTACCTCTCTTGCGACATTGCCTTCAATGCGGTTATGCCTCTAAGTCGTGCTTCAACACGTGGGAGATATAGACGCTACGAGGGTGTTACAAGCTCCCCTCCTCAGCTCGGTAAAACTCCGCGGCATCCAGTACACTTCAGGGAAGATCTGCAAACGCTCCTGGAGAGCTCCGAACTCGGGTAAGAAAAAGGAAAGTCTCCTTCATGTGCTTGCTTTGCATAACGAATGCCTTACCTGCTGCTATCTTCTTCACCACGTCAATCTCCTGGAGGGCCTTGTGGGCTTCAGCCTTGGCGCTCCGGACGCTTTCAAGCGCCTGCGCGAGCTCGGACTCTTGCGTCTTAGAGTCAAGCTCCAAGGACTCGTGCTTTTTGGCGAGAGCCTCGAGCTCTTGCTGCACCTCGCCTACCCGGGCTTCTTGCTTCTCCCGTTCAATGCGCTCCTTGGCCGCTTTGTCTTCGGCCTCGGACAACGTCTTCCTCAGGGTCGCCACCTCGGTCGCGGCCCCTGGCAAATCCATGATGATCCTATTACTTTACACCCGCACTTCTTTTTAACTATATAGACATGGGTATTTCTTACCTTTGCTGTCCTCAAGCTGCCTCTTGGTAAGGCCGAGCTCGTCCTCGGACCGCTTCAGGTCCTGCTTCAGCGCAGAGACCTCCACAGTACGTGCGGCAGCGGCCAGCGGTGAAGCCTGCACATACACATAGACATACTCTAATTAGATTCCTGAGTTATCATTTGATCCTCTATTCGGTTTTTCTTCGCGAACGCCGAATAGAGCATCAGGGGCTACTATCTATGCTGTAATATTTTTCCTATATTTTCATTACTTACCTCAAAGCCTATTAGGAGGCTGGCACAAGCTTCGGTCAGTCTGTTTTTGGCGGACTGAACTTTCTCGATCACCGCACTCATAATAGTGCGGTGCTCCTCGTCGATGGAAGCGCCTCGAAGCGCTTCCAGCAAGTGGTCCGGTGCCTTTGGATGGACAGAGGACACCGGCATGGATGGTTGGCCCCCCTTAACGGGGGACCGCCTGCCGGAGTCCAGAACCATCTAAGGTTCTGGCGCAGTGTTCGGCTGGGGGCCGAACTCGGAGCCCGTAGGAGCCTCGCTCCCTTGGTACCCAGGGTCCGGGAAGTCGCCTCAAGGCGCCCCCAGGACCACCTCCCCTTGGCTCGGTGCCTTTTGAGACAACACCTCGGCGTTGTCCGTAGGGCGAGGGGTGGAAGCGGTCGGGAGAGAACCACTGTTCATATCTGACGAGTCCAAAGAGCCGCTCGACAAGGATACGTCGAGATGAGCTCGGGACGGACTGCATAATCATGTTCGGCATAAGGAGAGGCAGTGCAATAAAACATACCATGAAGTACTATGGTGTCCGGACACTTACGACTTCGCCAGGGGCTTGACCCTGGGTAGCCACTCGTCGCCGCAGTCGGCGACCGTCGTGGCACAGTCCGGAGGGAGGGTCCTTCCCTTCTTGGACCCTTCGGCCTCCCCGGATGGGTCGGCCTTCCTTTTCTTGTCTCCCCCGGCTGGGGGGGAGAACTTTTCTCCTCCTCCTCGTTTCCGTGGGAGGAGTGCGCGTCGGAGTCATCGGACGATGAGTCCAATACAACCTTGCGCCGGAGACCCTTTCGGGTCCCCGTGGCCTTCTTCTTGGCCTTCTTTGCCGGCACCTCATAAGGTGCCGGAGTCAGCATCTTCGGGCAGAGGAGCTGGGCTATCAAGCTGCTCTGCCGTCTTTATCCAGTCATGTTAATGACATGGAAGCTTAGATCCTGCACATAACTAAACCAGGGCAAATAAATACCCTGAGAGATATAAAAGCCTACCAGATTGGCACGGCACTTTGCGCTGAGTCTGCGGTCCTCGGTGAGGGAGGGAGGAATCTCGGCGCTCTTGAACAGCACCCTCCAGACGTCCTCGTGCGTCGTGTCATAGAGCTCTCGCAGCGTCTGGTGCTTGGTCGAGTCAAACTCCCACAAATCGAATGCCCGTCGTTGACACGGAAGGATCCGGCGGAAGAGCATAACCTGGACCACGTTGACAAGCTTGATTTTCCTATTCGTCATGTTCTGGATGCAAGTCTGGAGTCCGGTCAACTCTACCGAAGAACCCCAAGACAGGCCCTTCTCTTTCCAGGAGGTGAGCCGCGTGGGGACTCCAGATCGAAATTTGGGGGCCGCCGCCCAGTTGGAGTCGTGCGGCTTGGTGATGTAGAACCACCCCGATTGCCACCCCTTTATGGTATCCACATAGGAGCCTTCGAGCCAGGTGACGTTAGGCATCTTACCCACCATGGCGCCTCCGCACTCTGCCTGCTGGCCGACCACCACCTTCGGTTTGACATTAAAAGTCTTCAGCCACAGGCCGAAATGGGGCTTGATGCGGATGAAGGCCTCGCACACGACGATAAACGCCGAGAAGTTGAGGATGAAATTGGGGGCCAGATCATGAAAATCCAGCCCATAGTATAACATGAGCCCGCGGACGAACGGGTGGAGGGGAAATCCCAGTCCGTGGATGAAGTGGGTAAGAAAAACTACCCTCTCATGGGGTTCGGGCGTAGGGATGATCTGCCCCGCATCCGGCAGCCGGTGCGCGATATCCGCGGCCAGATATCCGGCTTCCCGTAACTTTTTGATGTTCTCCTCCGTGACGAAGGAGACCATCCACTTGCCTCCTGCTCCGGACATGCTTGGAGTAGTTTGAGAAGAAGAATGTGAGCTTGGGCGCTAGAGCTCGAGTGTGCGGGAATGGGTAAGCAAGGAGGAAGAAGGCGGGGGTGAAAAGAGTAAATCCTTGTCCCTTTATAAGGGCAGAAGAGACAATGCGCCTCCCCACTTGCCTGGTAAAATCGCTTATTCCCCAAGCGTCGTAATTGATGGCGCGGTTGGGTTACCCACGTCTGTATAAATGAGAAACCCGTGATAAGGGGAACACGATCTCTGCTTTGACAAGACATGTCAAGAAAACCGCCTCGCGATATGTGTGGCGCTGGTTGAGAAAAACGGTTCGAATAATGACCGGGCCATGGCGTGATGTCATGCCATCAAAACATGTCAGCAAATTAGATTTGTGGAAATGTTATTCTCTCTACGGTGGTATGTGGAACTTGTTTTGTAGGGCCAGACACTGTCCTTGTGTTCAAACTCTTCTATGGAGTATTCGGAGGAGGAACACGTCTTGCAATGCCGAAGACAATACTGCGTGCCGGACTCATCGTCATTGAAGCCTGGTTCGGGGGCTACTGAGGGAGTCCTAGATTAGGGGGTCTCCGGACAGCCGGACTATATCCTTTGGCCGGACTGTTGGACTATGAAGATACAAGATTGAAGACTTCATCTTGTGTCCGGATGGGACTCTCCTTGGCGTGGAAGGAAATCTAGGCAATACGGATATGTATATCTCCTCCCTTGTAACCGACCTTGTTTAACCCTAGACCCCTCCGGTGTCTATATAAACCGGAGGGTTTAGTCCGTAGGACAACATACAATCATACCATAGGCTAGCTTCTAGGGTTTAGCCTCTCTGATCTCGTGGTAGATCAACTCTTGTAATACTCATATCATCAAGAACAATCAAGCAGGACGTAGGGTATTACCTCCATCAAGAGGGCCCGAACCTGGGTAAACATCGTGTCCTCTGCCTCTTGTTACCATCCGCCTTAAACGCACAGTTCGGGACCCCCTACCCGAGATCCACCAGTTTTGACACCGACAGGGTCCCTTAGAACAGCATGGTAATTTGCTTTGATTATGAATTTAGTCCTAATATGATAGGCATCCAAGATCGGTATAATAAAAATTTTCATAAAAAGTGCATTGAGTACTAAGAGAAGTTTGATACTTGATAATTGTTTTGAGATATAAAGGTGGCAATATTAGAGTGTACTAGTTGAGTAGTTGTGAATTTGAGAAATACTTGTGTTGAAGGGTGCAAGTCCCGTAACATGCACGTATGGTGACCGTTGTGTAACAAATTTGAAACATGAGGTGTTATTTGCTTGTCTTCCTTGTGAGTGGCGGTCGGGGACGAGCAATGGTATTTTCCTACCAATCTATCCCCCTAGGAGCATGCGTGTAATGCTTGGTTTTTGATGACTTGTAGATTTTTGCAATAAGTATGTAAGTTCTTTACGACTAATGTTGAGTCCATGGATTATACGCACTCTCACCCTTCCATCATTGCTAGCCTCTGCGGAACCGTGCATTGCCCTTTCTCACCTTGAGAGTTGGTGCAAACTTCGCCGGTGCATCCAAACCCCGTGATATGATACGCTCTGTCACACATAAACCAACTTATATCTTCCTCAAAACAGCCACCATACATACCTATTATGGCATTTCCATAGCCATTCTGAGATATATTGCCATGCAACTTTCCACCGCTCCGTTTATCATGACACACATCATCATTGTCGTATTTCCTTGCATGATCATGTAGTTGACATTGTATTTGTGGCAAAGCCACCATTTATAATTTTTCATACATGTCACTCTTGATTCATTGCCCTTCGCGGTACATCATACGTCTTCGTCGTATCTACTTTTCCAAACACTTTTGCCCTTGTTTTGGACTCTAACATGCATGATTTAAATGGAACTAACCCGGACTGACGTTGTTTTCAGCAGAATTGCCATGGTGTTATTTATGTGCAGAAACAAAAGTTCTCGGAATGACCTGAAACTCCACGGAGCGTATTTTTGGAAATAATAAAAAATACTAGCAAAAGATCAAGGCCAGGGGGCCACACCCTAGCCACGAGGGTGGGGGCGCGCCTGCCCCCCTGGGCGCGCCCCCTACCTCGTGGGCCCCCTGGAGCTCCTCCGACCTCAACTCCAACTCTATATATTCACTTTCGGGGAGAAAAAAATAAAGGAGAAGGACTCATCGCGTTTTACGATACGGAGCCGCCGCCAAGCCCTAAAACCACTCGGGAGGGCTGATTTGGAGTCTGTTCGGGGCTCCAGAGAGGGGAATCCGTCGCCATAGTCATCATCAACCATCCTCCATCACCAATTTCATGATGCTCACCACCGTGCGTGAGTAATTCCATCATAGGCTTGCTGGACAGTGATGGGTTGGATGAGATTTATCATGTAATCAAGTTAGTTTTGTTAGGGTTTCATCCCTAGTATCCACTATGTTCTGAGATTGATGTTGCTATGACTTTGCTATGCTTAATGCTTGTCACTAGGGCCCGAGTGACATGCTTTCAGATCTGAACCTATTATGTTTTCATGAATATATGTGAGTTCTTGATCCTATCTTGCAAGTCTATAGTCACCTACTATGTGTTATGATCCGGCAACCCCTAAGTGACAATAATTAGGACCACTCCCGGTGATGACCGTAGTTTGAGGAGTTCATGTATTCACTATGTGTTAATGTTTTGGTCCGGTACTCTATTAAAAGGAGGCCTTAATATCCCTTAGTTTCCGCTAGGACCCCGCTGCCACGGGAGGGTAGGACAAAATATGTCATGCAAGTTCTTTTCCATAAGCACGTATGACTATATTCGGAATACATGCCTACATTACATTGATGAACTGGGGCTAGTTCTTTGTCACCCTAGGTTATGACTGTTACATGATGAACCGCATCCGGCATAATTCTCTATCACCGATCCATTGCCTACGAGCTTTCCATATATTGTTCTCTGCTTATTTACTTTTCCGTTGCTATTGTTACAATCACTACAAAATACCAAAAACATTACCTTTTCTATCATTACCTTTTGCTACCGTTACCACTACTATCATATTACTTTGCTACTAAATACTTTGCTGCAGATATTAAGTTTCCAGGTGTGGTTGAATTGACAACTCAGCTGCTAATACTTGAGAATATTCTTTGGCTCCCCTTGTGTCGAATCAATAAATTTGGGTTGAATACTCTACCCTCAAAAACTGTTGCAATCCCCTATACTTGTGGGTTATCAAGACTATTTTCTCGCGCCGTTGCTGGGGAGCATAGCTCTATTCTTTGAGTCACTTGGGATTTATCTCTGCTTATCATTATGAAGAACTTGAAAGATCCAAGAACCAAGGTTTATCCCTCAACTACGAGGGGAGGTAAGGAACTGCCATCTAGCTCTGCACTTGATTCACCTTCTATTTTGAGTAAGCTTGCGACACCTAAACCTACTTCTGCCATTCATTCTGATATGTCGCATGTTGTTGATGATGCCACTTCTGCTATGCATGATACTTATGATGAAACTACTTCTATGCTTGATACTACTATGCCACTTAGTGAATTTCTTGATGAACAACTTGCTAGGGCTAGTGAGAATGAAATTATTGAAACTGATAATATTGATGAAAGTGATGATGAAGACTCTCCCCCTAATAAATATGAATTGCATGTTGTTCCTGAGGGTTATGTTATGGATGAAGAAGCTACTAGAGCTATTTTAGCTTGCAATGATAGATATGATCTAAAGAGGTTATTAGCTAAATGGAAGCAGCAATCCCTTAATGCTAGAATGAAACCTGACCCTGCTTTTGCTACTTCACCTATCTGTGTTACTGATAAGGATTATGAATTCTCTGTTGATCCTGATATAATTACTTTGGTTGAATTTGATCATTTTTATGGCTATGAATCTGAAACTGTTGTGGCACATCTTACTAAATTAAATGATATAGCTACCCTGTTCACTAATGATGAGAGAACTTGTTACTTTTATATCCTTAGAATATTCCTGTTCTCATTAAAGGGTGATGCTAAGATATGGTTTAATTCTCTTGATCCTGGTTGTGTGCGTAGTCCCCAAGATATGATTTATTACTTCTCTGCTAAATATTTCCCTGCTCATAAGAAACAAGCGGCCTTAAGGGATATATATAATTTTGTGCAAATTGAAGAAGAGAGTCTCCCACAAGCTTGGGGGAGGCTTCTCCAATTACTTAATGCTTTGCCTGTAGCGACCTGACCCGAATGGATCACGTCTACTGTGCTACGGTGTCATCCCTTGATCAGTAATGCTGACACCACACAGTACATCGAGGTTTTATAGCAGAGTTGCAATCACACACTTATTACATCGATGGCTCAAAAGAACTTATTACAATAAATATGGCTGAAAGCCATCTAATATCGATAACAGCGGAAGACTCGGAAGATAAATGGGTCCATCAACTCCAGCGGCATCACTGAGTATAGAACCACGACCTAAAAGCACCTCAATCGTCGTCTGAAAAGTCTGCAACATTAACGTTGCAGCCCGAAAACGGGTCAGCACATGGAATATGCTGGCAAAGTAACACATAGAGAGTAATGGAATGAAACAGCTATACTATATGCATATATGGCTGGTGGAAAGCTCTATGGTTACAGTTTTGCGTAAAGCCAATTTTTCCCTACTGCAAAGGAATAAATTTATTTAACTATCATGGTGGTTATGTAACATTGAGAATGGTTGACAGCATTCTCAATCCCAATTAAAAATAATTAAAACCCAATAACATTAATTAGAGGTAACATGTTGAGATTCACTCGATATTCAAGTACTAGATACTCAAGTTGTCCATAACCGGGGACACGGCTAATCATGATTAGTTTGTACACTCTACAGAGGTTTGAGCACTTTTCCCCACAAGACTCGATCGCCTCCGTTTGCTTTCTCGCACTACATGGTGTTTGAGAAACGGATGACCGAGACATAGTCTTTCAGAAGCGCTAGCACCTTACATGTGGGGTAGACCGGTACACCTACATCCCCTACATCTGCTAGTCCACCCCGTAAGAGTTCGCACAACTTAGTCAACTATGCCAGAGCCCATAGTAGCATGTGGCTGCACACGGAAGTTTCTAGCATGAAAGATCTTATGATCCCTTTGAGCCTGGGTGGCGGTCCAAAAAAAACAGGCAAGTCCTGATAGACATCAGGTGCCTCAATCCACCCAGATGTGTGTTAGGTTGCCACCTTAGATAAACCATTAAAATTATCAATCTCACATCTGTCATGGATATCACTCACCCAATCCACGTCTACTAGCATAGCATGGCATAATAAGCAAACGTAGAAGTAACTCCCAAGGTTTCATAATAATACAGGTAATAGGTACTACCTCATCTACTTCCCATCCCACAATTTAATTAGATCCTAATCATGCAATGTGAGAGGATTGATCTAATGCAGTAAAACACGGGTTGTAGAAAAGGTATGATCAAAGTGTTACTTGCCTTGCTGATGATCCGCGAGTCCTAGGGTTTCGAAGTAACAGGCGGTGCAATCCGGGTAATCTATCGCAGACAAACAACAAGCACACAATAAGTACTCATCTAATGCATAGGTAAAACTCGAACAAGAGAACGAACCAGGTAGTTCAACTTAAGAACTCCGGTTGCAAAGAAAGAACGAAAAACAAACGGCGGAAGAAAACAACTCGGTTCTAGCAAGTTGAAACTAGGTCAAATTTTACTGTAGCAAAAGCTTGTTCAAGTTGATTAAACGGAACGGCGGTTTCGAGACGAAACTCCAGGCGCTTGAATCACCTGATTCCGATAAACGAGCGAGAAGAAAGACTAGAACGAAAATCGGATCTGAGATCGCGATCGCGGAAAAGACGCGGAATAAATCCGACGAGAAGAAAAAGAAGAACGGTTAAACGAACGGATGTCGTTAACCTAGAAGAATCCGGTGATCACGTTCGTTAGGACGAACGGTCCGGCGAACGGTCCAAAGGCAACTAAATCGGAGAAGAAAACGAATCCGATCTAGGGTTTCGGAGAAGAAAACCGAACGAAAAACCGATCTAGAAAACCGGAACGGTTTAGAGAAGAAAAGAATCGGAACGATTAGAAGAAAACGATCCAAGAAAAAGAGACCGCGGGGCAACCTCGGCGAGGTCTCCGGCGAGGGGCTCCGGCGGCGGCGGCAAGGTGCGGCGGCGGTGACGGTGACGCAGGGCGCGGGCGGCGGCTTAGGGCGGCGCGCGGGTGAGGGGTGGCGCGGCGCGGGGTGTGGTGGAGCTCTAGGCTTTGGGTTTGATGATTTAGAGGGGGGGTGCTTGGGTATTTATATTGGGGAGGGGTGGGGAGACTTGGGGTAGGGGACAAGAATTAGACTAGGAATAGGAATAGAAAAGAGGGAAGGAAAAGATCTAGAAATAGAAAAGGAATATACGGAAGTAGGACCAAAGTCCTACTAGGATTCGGTCCTAGCAAGAGGCGGCGACGGCCGGCCGGCTCCTGGCGCTGCTGCATGCTGCGCACGCAGGGAGGCTGAGGCGGTGGCTGGCTGGGCCTTGGCCCGGCTGGGCCTGTGGTAAGTGTTTTTTTAAACAGTTCAGTGCGCAGAAAAAAAACAAAAAGAGAACTAAACGAACTCCGAAAAATCTAAAGTAAATTTTCCCCGACTCCTAAAAATGAGCCGAACAAAATGAACTTTTCTCTGGACCTAAAATGCAATTTTCGAAAATGCGCATTTTTCCCTATCCAAATAAAATGCAAATAAACACCGGAAAACAAAAATTGATCTATTTATTAAATCTTCATTTTTCCTAAATTTGGGAAAGTCATATTATTCCCTCTCATATATTTTGACACCGGAAAAATTATTGAAGATAAAATAAATAAATCAAATGATCCTCTTTTCAAAATTCGAGAAAACTCTCAAATATGAAAATAATGAAATCTCCAACTCTCTCCGAGGGTCCTTGAGTTGCGTGAAATTTCTAGGATCAACCAAAATGCAAGAAAATATGCTATGCATGATGATCTATGTATAACATTCCAAATTGAAAATTTGGGATGTTACAAACCTACCCCCCTTAAGATGAATCTCACCCTCGAGATTCGGGTTGGCTAGAAAATAGGTGAGGGTGGTCCTTGAGCAAATCTTCTTCTCTCTCCCAGGTGGCTTCATCCTCTGAGTGGTGGTTCCACTGAACTTTGCAAAACTTGATAACCTTGCTGCGAGTAACTCTGCTGGCATACTCGAGAATCTCGACTGGTTTCTCCTCATACGTTAAGTCGTCCTTCAACTGAATCGCTTCAAGCGGCACGGTATCTCTTAGCGGTATCTTCGCCATCTCGGCGTGACATTTCTTCAGCTGAGAAACATGGAATACATCATGAACTCCTGACAGTCCTTCTGGTAATTCCAACTTATAAGCGACTTCTCCCATACGTTTCAAGATCTTAAACGGTCCAACGAAACGCGGTGCTAACTTTCCCTTAACTCCAAAGCGCTTAACTCCTCGAAGTGGGGATACTCGGAGATAAACTCTGTCTCCGGTTCCGTAAACTGTCTCCTTGCGTTTTGAATCTGCGTAGCTCTTCTGCCTGGATTGGGCTACCTTGAGCCTGTTGCGAATCAACTTAACTTTCCGTTCAGACTCCTTAATCAAATCTGGTCCAAAGAATTGACGGTCTCCAACTTCGTTCCATGACAACGGTGTCCTGCACCTCCTTCCGTATAAAGCTTCGAAAGGTGCCATCTTCAAACTGGTTTGGTAACTGTTGTTATAAGAAAACTCCGCATACGGCAAATTATCGTCCCAACTAGATCCATAATCTAGTGCACAAGCTCTCAGCATATCTTCCAAAATCTGATTGACTCTCTCGGTCTGTCCATCTGTCTGCGGGTGAAAAGCTGTGCTGAACTCTAGTCTGGTTCCTAAAGTTTCATGCAACTGATTCCAAAACTTTGAGGTAAATTGGGTTCCTCTATCTGATACGATACTCCTCGGAACTCCATGCAAACATATGATTCTAGTCATGTATATCTTTGCCAACTTAGCACTGGTGTAAGTGGTCTTAACTGGAATGAAATGTGCTACCTTCGTCAAACGATCAACTACTACCCATATCGAGTCATATCCTGCTTTTGTCCTGGGTAGTCCTGTGATAAAATCCATGCCTATCTTATCCCACTTCCATTCGGGTATCGGCAATGGTTGTAACAATCCTGTTGGCTTCTGATGCTCTGCCTTTACTCTCTGACATACGTCACAAACTGCTACATATGCTGCAATATCCTTCTTCATTCCGGTCCACCAGAATGTTTCCTTCAAATCCAAATACATCTTGGTATTCCCTGGGTGAATCGAATACGGTGAATCATGTGCCTCTTGCAAAATCAACTTCCTGATCTCTGGGTCATTGGGCACATAAACACGGTCCTCAAACCATAAGGTATCGTGCTCATCCTCACGAAATCCCTTTGCTTTTCCTTCACTCAATTTCTCTTTTATAGCAGCAATCTCCTTGTCAGATTTCTGAGCTTCTCTGATCTTATCCATCAATGTTGACTGAATCTCCAATGCTGCTACATAGCCTCTCGGAACTATTTCCAAACACAGATCACGAAGGTTTTCTGCTAACTCCTTTGGTACTTCTCCCGTCACTAGGGTATTGACATGGCTCTTACGGCTCAATGCGTCTGCTACTACATTAGCTTTTCCGGGATGGTAATGCAATCTTATGTCATAATCCTTGATGAGCTCCAACCATCTCCTTTGTCGGAGGTTCAACTCCTTCTGTGTGAAAATGTACTTCAAACTCTTGTGATCCGTGTACACCTCACAATGATTTCCAATGAGGAAATGTCTCCACGTCTTCAATGCATGCACTACGGCTGCTAACTCCAAATCATGCGTGGCATAATTCAACTCATGAGGCTTCAGTTGCCGTGAAGCATACGAAACAACTATTCCTTCCTGCATAAGCACTGCTCCAAGTCCTCGACGTGAAGCGTCGCAATACACCTCATAATCCTTGGTCTGATCTGGCAAGATCAATACTGGTGAGGTAACCAAATGTTTCTTCAACTCCTGGAAAGTAGCCTCACACTCCTCAGTCCATTTGAACTTAGTATCCTTCTTCAACAATTCAGTCATAGGCTTTGCAATCTTTGAAAAGTTCTCAATAAATCTCCGGTAGTATCCTGCGAGCCCAAGAAAACTCCGGATCTCTCCAACTGTCGTTGGTGCTTCCCATTCGGTTACGGTCTCAACCTTAGTGGGGTCAACTGCTATACCTTCTCCGGATATAACGTGTCCGAGGAATCCAACTTCCTTTAACCAAAACTCACATTTGCTGAATTTGGCGTATAATGATGTTCCCTTAGTTTCTCCAAAACCAAACGCAAATGTCCTTATGCTCCTCTTCATTCTTTGAATAAACCAGAATGTCATCAATGAACACTACGACGAACTTATCCAAAAACTCCATAAACGCTTTGTTCATCAGGTTCATAAAATAGGCAGGCGCGTTAGTCAATCCAAATGACATAACGGTATACTCATACAGTCCATATCTTGTGGTGAATGCTGTCTTAGGTATGTCCTGCTCTCGAATCTTCAATTGATGGTACCCTGATGGCAAATCGATCTTGGAAAACACTTTAGCTCCTTGCAATCGATCAAACAGATCATTGATCATTGGCAGTGGGTACTTTTTCTTGATGGTTACTTCATTCAATCCCCGATAATCTACAACCATCCTTAATGATCCATCCTTCTTTTCCACTAGAAGTACGGGTGATCCCCAAGGCGAAGAACTTGGGCGAATGTGACCTTTATCCAATAACTCCTTAATCTGATTCTTAATTTCCACCAAATCCTTTGCTGGCATCCGGTACGGTCGCTTCGATATTGGGCCTGTACCTGGCAATAACTCAATCAAAAACTCAATGTCTCTATCCGGTGGCATGCCTGGTAATTCCTCAGGAAATACATCAGGAAAATCCTTTACCACTGGTACTTCCTCCTGCACAACTCCTGTTAGGCAATTCACTTGTGTCCTGTTTGGCTCATGCCGGGATACATACTTGATCCTTCTTCCTTCTGGTGTGGTAAGCAAAATTGTCTTACTGGCGCAATCGATGTTTCCTCCATACATCGACAGCCAATCCATACCAAGAATCACATCAAATCCTTGGGACTCCAGAATAATTAAATCCGTTGGGAAAACATGCCTTCCTATACTATGGTACTTGAAAACATCCTTGTCTGGCCATGTACTCTGCTCCTGGCGAGCTTACTAGCATAGGTGTTTTAAGAATCCTAGTGGGCAGGCTATACTTTTCCACAAATCCCCTTGATATGTATGAATGCGATGCACCAGTATCAAAAAGAATGAGTGCAGTAAATGACTTAACCAAAAACTTACCGATTACTACATCGGGCTGATCTTCAATCTCCTCCACATTAACGTGGTTCACCTGTCCCCTATTGAAAGGGTTCGGCTTCTTCCCAGAGCTTCCATTGCCATTTCCATTCTGGCCTTCTGGGCATTCATTGGCATAATGTCCGGTCTTCGAACACTTGGAACAAGTGACTTGACTCAGGTCTCTCTTGGTTGGGGTCGATGGGATGGTTCGATTCTGGCCGTTGCTTCCTCCATTCCCATTTCCATTCTTGTGGCCATTATGGTTGTGCGAGCTACCTCCACCATGGGTGTGCTGAAACTTAAATCCCGGTTTAGGGGTAAAACGGGGCTTCTGCTGGGATCCAGAGTTATACTTCCCCTGTCCATACTTCCTCTTACGGTTCTCAATCTGCTGTTGCTTCCCTTCAATCATGATGGCACGATCTACCAACTCCTGGTAGTTGTTGAAACTCGCTACCATCAACTGCATGCTTAGCTCATCATTCAATCCTTCCAGAAACTTCTCCTGCTTAGCTGCATCCGTAGCAACGTCATCTGGGGCATAACGTGCTAACTTGCTGAAGTCGTCGACGTACTGGCCAACTGTCCTTCCTCCTTGGCGTAAGTTGCGAAACTCACGCTTCTTTATGGCCATAGCTCCTGCTGAAACATGGGCAGTGCGGAAGGCTTGCTGAAACTGATCCCATGTGACAGTGTCAACTAGGTAAGTGGCTGTGAAATTCTCCCACCATGCTGCCGCGGGTCTGTCAAGCTGGTGAGCGGCAAACTTCACTTTCTCACCATCCGTGCATCCTGCAGTGGTCAACTCCCTTCCTATCTTGCGGAGCCAGTCGTCTGCTACTATCAGCTCGGTGCTACTGGAAAACACCGGCGGATTCAGCCTAAGAAAACAGGCTAAGTGGTCAACAGGTGGTGGTGGTGGGTTGTTGTTGTTGTTCTGCTGATTCTGAACTAACATCTGCATCAACTGATTCTGTTGCTGGATCAACTGGGTGAGCTCTGGTGGAAATCCATTATCACGTCTCGGAGGCATCTGAGGGTTTAGAAAAGACGAGAATTAAGAATAGAGGGGGTCTAAAGGGAAAACACTACCCATATGCACATGAGGCAAAAGCACACAATTCACTTCAATCAATCAAACAAGGGCTTACAAACGGTCTAACTATCGCAAAAGTGCTCGACTATAATGTTTACATGGGGGAATACTACTACTATCTGGTGGTCATCTAGAAATTTGAACCGGTGGAAGACTCCATGATATCTGCTCCAGCTTCGTCTTCAAAATCGGGTTCACTTGGATCCGAATCGGTGTCGTCGATGATGATGATGTAGTTGTCCGGACATGTGACGTACTCGTCGTCCTCCTGGGATGCTAACTTGCTCTTGAGTTCTTCAATCTCCTGCTTAAGATCGCAATTGTGTCTTGCTAGAGCTACGATCTCATCCATGTAGTCCTTGCGTGTAGACTTCAGTTCTCCTTCTAGCTCGATGATCCTTGCCTTTGCATTCTTCAACTCTATCATATCATTGCACATCTGGTTCTCGTGGCGTCGAATGTGCTGGTTTAACTCCTGGATGAAAGATGCAATGGATCTATCCTTCTTGGTGCTGACTAACTCCCATTGTTCATCACGGCGTCCGCAAATCTGGTAGATAGTGTCCTTGAGGTCTTCTTGATAAACTTCTCCAATGCGTCCTATGGTAATATGAGCGGCCATGCTCTTTCCCAGACTCCAGGTTGGTGCATTGAAAACACTATCTATGGGCTTCGTGATTGGCGCGAATGTTCTTCCCGGAACGTGAGCTTGAATCTTCCAGCGCTCCTCTTCAGGCAGAGTGGCGTTGAAGGTTCCCGCGAAGCTCGGTAATACAATGTTCAGGTACTTGGTGACTTCCTTCAGGTGAAATCCAAATGGTGTGCCTTCATCCGGTTGAGCGTACTTAATCTTCGCGTGCGTCATCCTAAAGAGTAGAAAAGATGAGGAGTTAGAAAATGAGAATAGAATAGTGATCTATGGCTTTAACTTAGTGGTCGTGTCCTACAGTCAGCGTGGGCTCTGATACCATCTCTGTAGCGACCTGACCCGAATGGATCACGTCTACTGTGCTACGGTGTCATCCCTGGATCAGTAATGCTGACACCACACAGTACATCAAGGTTTTATAGCAGAGTTGCAATTACACACTTATTACATCGATGGCTCAAAAGAACTTATTACAATAAATATGGCTGAAAGCCATCTAATATTGATAACAGCGGAAGACTCGGAAGATAAATGGGTCCATCAACTCCAGCGGCATCACTGAGTATAGAACCACGACCTAAAAGCACCTCAATCGTCGTCTGAAAAGTCTGCAACATTAACGTTGCAGCCCGAAAACGGGTCAGCACATGGAATATGCTGGCAAAGTAACACATAGAGAGTAATGGAATGAAACAGCTATACTATATGCATATATGGCTGGTGGAAAGCTCTATAGTTACAGTTTTGCGTAAAGCCAATTTTTCCCTACTGCAAAGGAATAAATTTATTTAACTATCATGGTGGTTGTGTAACATTGAGAATGGTTGACAGCATTCTCAATCCCAATTAAAAATAATTAAAACCCAAACAACATTAATTAGAAGTAACATGATGAGATTCACAATGATATTCAAGTACTAGATACTCAAATTGTCCATAACCGGGGACACGACTAATCATGATTAGTTTGTAAACTCTGCAGAGGTTTGCGCACTTTTCCCCACATGACTCGATCGCCTCCGTTTGTTTTCTCGCACTACATGGTGTTTGAGAGACGGATGACCGAGACAGTCTTTCAGAAGCACTAGCACCTTACATGTGGGGTAGACCGGTACACCTACATCCCCTACATCTGCTAGTCCACCCCGTAGGAGTTCGCACTACTTAGTCAACTATGCCAGAGCCCATAATGGCTTGTGGCTGCACACGGAAGTTTCTAGCATGAAAGATCTTATGATCCCTTGAGCCTGGGTGGCGGTCCGAAAAAAACAGGCAAGTCCTGATAGACATCAGGTGCCTCAATCCACCCAGATGTGTGTTAGGTTTGCCACCTTAGATAAACCATTAAATTATCAATCTCACATCTGTCATGGATATCACTCACCCAATCCACGTCTACTAGCATAGCATGGCATAATAAGCAAACGTAGAAGTAACTCCCAAAGGTTTCATAATAATACAGGTAATAGGTACTACCTCATCTACTTCCCATCCCACAATTTAATTAGATCCTAATCATGCAATGTGAGAGGATTGATCTAATGCAATAAAACATGGGTTGTAGAAAAGGTATGATCAAATGTTACTTGCCTTGCTGATGATCTGTGAGACCTAGGGTTTCGAAGTAACAAGCGGCGCAATCCGGGTGATCTATCGCAGACAAACACCAAGCATACTATAAGTACTCATCTAAAGCACAGGTAAACTCGAACAAGAGATCGAACCAGGTAGTTCAACTTAAGAACTCCGGTTGCAAAGAAAGAACGAACCGAACAAAGAAACAGAAAAACAAACGGCGGAAGAAAACAACTCGGTTCTAGCAAGTTGAAACTAGGTCAAATTTTACTGTAGCAAAAGCTTGTTCAAGTTGATTAAACGGAACGGCGGTTTCGAGACGAAACTCCAGGCGCTTGAATCACCTGATTCCGATAAACGAGCGAGAAGAAAGACTAGAACGAAAATTGGAGAAAGACTAGCAACAAAATATGCATGATGATCTATGTATTTGAACGAAAATTGTTGATGATCTATGATCTATGTATTTGAGAGAAAGACTCATGGTTCTCTTTCTTTACCATGTTTCCTAGCAACAAAATATGCTATGCATGATGATCTATGGGTTATCAAAATCAACCAAATAGAAATTGAACCTGTTGTTGATCTTGATAACCCACAATCAAAGAATCAATGTTATGATAAGAGAGACTTTGTTGCTAGGAAACATGGTAAATAAAGAGAACCATGGGTTCAGAAACCCATGCCTTTTCCTCCCAAACCATCCAAGAAAAAGGATGATGAGGATTTTGAGCGCTTTGCTGAAATGATTAGACCTATCTTTTTGCGTATGCGATTAACTGATATGCTTAAAATGAATCCTTATGCTAAGTACATGAATGAAATTGTTACTAATAAAAGAAAGATACCGGAAGCTGAAATTTCCACCATGCTTGCTAATTATACTTTTAAGGGTGGAATACAAAAGAAACTTGGAGATCCGGGAGTACCCACTATACCATGCTCCATTAAAAGAAACTATGTTAAAACTGCTTTATGTGATCTTGGAGCCGGTGTTAGTCTTATGCCTCTCTCTTTATATCGTAGACTTGATTTGAATAAGTTGAAACCTACTGAAATATCTTTGCAAATGGCTGATAAATCAACTGCTATACCTGTCGGTATTTGTGAGGATGTGCCTGTTGTGGTTGCAAACGTTACTATTTTAACGGACTTTGTTATTCTTGATATTCCCGAGGACGATAGTATGTCTATTATTCTTGGAAGACCCTTTTTGAATACTGCAGGGGCTGTTATTGATTGCAACAAAGGCACTGTCACTTTTCATGTTAATGGTAATGAGCATACGGTACACTTTCCGAGGAAACAACCTCAACTCCACAGTATAAATTCTATTGGAAAAATTCCATCAATTATTTTTGGAGGTTTTGAATTTCCTCTTCCTACCGTCCAGAAGAAATATGATATTCTTATTGTTGGGGATTGATAACCCACAAGTATAGGGGGATCGCAACAGTTTTCGAGGGTAAAGTATTCAACCCAAATTTATTGATTCGACACAAGGGGAGCCAAAGAATACTCTCAAGTATTAGCAGTTGAGTTGTCAATTCGACCACACCTGGAAACTTAGTATCTGCAGCAAAGTATTTAGTAGCAAAGTAATATGATAGTAGTGGTAACGGTAGTAAAAGTAATGTTTTTGGTATTTTGTAGTGATGATAGCAATAGCAACGGAAAACTAAATAAGCGAAGAACAATATATGGAAAGCTCGTAGGCAATGGATCGGTGATGGAGAATTATGCCGGATGTGGTTCATCATGTAACGGTCATAACCTAGGGTGACATAGAACTAGCTCCAGTTCATCAATGTAATGTAGGCATGTATTCCGAATATAGTCATACGTGCTTATGGAAATGAACTTGCATGACATCTTTTGTCCTACCCTCCCGTGGCAGCGGGGTCCTTATAGAAACTAAGGGATATTAAGGCCTCCTTTTAATAGAGTACGGGAACAAAGCATTAACACATAGTGAATACATGAACTCCTCAAACTACGATCATCACC
Source organism: Triticum urartu (assembly GCF_003073215.2). Taxonomy (NCBI): domain Eukaryota; kingdom Viridiplantae; phylum Streptophyta; class Magnoliopsida; order Poales; family Poaceae; genus Triticum; species Triticum urartu. The sequence goes on from NC_053027.1 coordinate 451,783,806, forward strand.
GGTAAGTATCCCGATTATTGTCACTCCGGTGTTAACGGATCATAACACATAATAGGTGACTATAGACTTGCAACATAGGATCAAGAACTCTCATATATTGATGAAAACATAATAGGTTCAGATCTGAAATCATGGCACTCGGGCCCTAGTGACAAGCATTAAGCATAGCAAAGTCATAGCAACATCGATCTCAGAACATAATGGATACTAGGGATCAAACCCTAACAAAACTAACTCGATTACATGATAGATCCCATCCAACACATCACCGTCCAGCAAGCCTACGATGGAATTACTCACGCACGGCGGTGAGCATCATGAAATTGGTGATAGAGGATGGTTGATGATGACGATGGCGATGGATTCCCTCTCCGGAGCCCCGAACGGACTCCAGATCAGCCCTCCTGAGAGGTTTTAGGGCTTGGTGGCGGCTCTGTATCGTAAAACGCGATGAATTCTTCTCTCTGATTTTTTTCTCCCCGAAACACAATATATAGAGTTGGAGTTGGAGTCGTAGGAACTCCAGGGGGCCCATGAGGTAGGGGGCGCGCCCCCCACCCTCGTGGACAGGTGGTGGGCCCCCTGGCCTTCATATTTTGCAGGTATTTTTTATTATTTCCAACAATACGCTCCGTGAAGTTTCAGGTCATTCCGAGAACTTTTGTTTATGCACATAAATAACACCATGGCAATTCTGTTGAAAACAGCGTCAGTCCGGGTTAGTTCCATTCAAATCATGCAAGTTAGAGTCCAAAACAAGGGCAAAAGTGTTTCGAAAAGTAGATACGACGGAGACGTATCAACTCCCCCAAGCTTAAACCTTTGCTTGTCCTCAAGCAATTCAGTTGATAAACTGAAAGTGATAAAGAAAAACTTTTACAAACTCGGTTTGCTCTTGTTGTTGTAAATATGTAAAGCCAGCATTCAAGTTTTCAGCAAAGATTATAACTAACCACATTCTCAATAACGCTTAGGTCTCAAGTTTACTCATATCAATAGCATAATCAACTAGCGAGCAATAATAATAAATCTCGGATGACAACACTTTCTAAAAACAATCATAATATGATATAACAAGATGGTGTCTCGCTAGCCCTTTCTGAGACCGCAAAACATAAATGCAGAGCACCTTTAAAGACCAAGGACTGACTAGACATTGTAATTCATGGTAAAAGAGATCCAGTCAAGTCATACTCAATGTAAACTAACAGTAATGAATGCAAATGACAGTGGTGCTCTCCAACTGGTGCTTTTTAATTAGAAGGTGGTGACTCAACATGAAAGTAAATAGATAGGCCCTTCGTAGAGGGAAGCAGGGATTTGTAGAGGTGCCAGAGCTCGGTTTTGAAATAGAGGTGAATAATATTTTGAGCGGTATACTTTCATTGTCAACATAACAACCAAGAGATGGCAATATCTTCCATGCTACACACATTATAGGAAGTTCCCAAACAGAATGGTAAAGTTTATACTCCCCCTTCCACCAACAAGCATCAATCCATGGCTTGCTCGAAACAACGAGTGCCTCCAACTAACAAGAGTCCCAGGGGGAGTTTTGTTTGCAATTATTTTGATTTAGTTTTCATAAAGCATGGGACTGGGCATCCCGGTGACCAGCCATTTATCTCGTGAGTGAGGAGCGGAGTCCACTCCTCTTGAGAATAACCCGCCTAACATGGAAGATACGGACAGCCCTAGCTGATATATGAGCTATTCGAGCATACAAAACAAGATACTTATTTGAAGGTTTAGAATTTGGCACATACAAATTTACTTGGAACGGCAGGTAGATACCATATATAGGTAGGTATAGTGGACTCATGTGGAATAACTTTGGGGTTTAAGGGATTGGATGCACAAGCAGTATTCCTGCTTAGTACAGGTGAAGGCTAGCAAAAGACTGGGAAGCGACCAGCTAGAGAGTGACAACAGTCATGAACATGCATTAAAATTAATCAACACCGAATGCAAGCATGAGTAGGATATAATCCACCATGAACATAAATATCGCGAACGCTATGTTGATTTTGTTTCAACTACATGCGTGAACATGTGCCAAGTCAAGTCACTTAAATCATTCAGAGGAGGATACCACCCTATCATACCACATCATAACCATTTTAATAGCATGTTGGCACGCAAGGTAAACCATTATAAGCTCCTAGCTAATCAAGCATGGCACAAGAAACTATGGTCTCTAGTTGTCATTGCAAACATGTTTATTCATAATAGGCTGAATTAGGAACGATAAACTAAACATATTTACAAAAACAAAAGAGGTCGAGTTCATACCAGCTTTTCTCATCTCAGCCAGTCCATCATATATCATCATAATTGCCTTTCACTTGCACGACCGAACGATGTGAATAATAATAATAGTGCACGTGCATTGGACTAAGCTGGAATCTACAAGCATTCAATAAACAGGAGAAGACAAGGCAATATGGGCTCTTTTGTCAGATCAACAATAATGCATATAAGAGCCACCTCAACAATTTAATTATGGTCTTCTCCTATCGACCCCCAAAGAAAAGAAAAGAAATAAAACTATTTACACGGGAGAGCTCCCAACAAGTAAAAGAAGAACAGGAAATCTTTTTGGGGTTTCTTTTTAATTACTACTACAAGCGTGGAAAGTAAACTAATTAAAAACTACAACTAATTTTTTTTTGGTTTTTCTTAAGGTTTATTAAACACACAAAAAGAAAGCATAAAAGAGAAAATAAACTAGCATGGATGATACAATGAAAAGTATGAGCTCCGACATCTAGCAATGAGTGTGTGAACATAAATGTAATGTCGGTGGGAAATATGTACTCCCCCAAGCTTAGGCTTTTGGCCTAAGTTGGTCTATGGCCACGGCTGGCCTGGCGGATATCCATAATAATAGTTGGGGTCGTACTGAGATGCAGCGGCTATCGCCTCCTGAGCTGCAGCGTGGCGACAAGCGGCCTCCGCTCTCCTCTCGTACTCATCTGCCTCCTCTCTGGTAATAACATATCTTCCTTTTGCCTGATGATCAAAGAAGGCAGGAGCAGGGAGAGTAATATGGACAGCACGGCATCTGTCAAAGATTAGTCGATACTGGAGAGGTGATTCATTCCTCTCGACAAACTGGTGGTGAACCATAGCATTAAAGTATAAGTAAGCATGTGGTAATTCAATATCATCTTAGCGTATGGCTACACCAAGAAAATTAGCTATGCGGGTTGCATAAATTCCTCCAAAGAAATCTCCATTAAATCTATTAAGATGCAACCTACGTGCAAGAATGGCTCCCAAATTATAAGATTTGTCTCCTAACACAGCACTCCTAAGAATACTGAGGTCAGGGACACACATGTGACATGCCTCATCTTTACCATTAATGCATCTACCTATGAAGAGAGCAAAATAATGTATAGCAGGAAAGTGAATGCTCCCTATGGTAGCTTGTGTTATATCTCTAGATTCTCCCACAGTTATGCTAGCAAGAAAATCTCTAAATTCAGATTTGCGAGGATCCCTTATACTACCCCATTGTGGAAGTTTGCAAGCCGTGGTAAAATCCTCTAAGTCCATAGTATAAGAATTTTCATAAAGATCAAACAGGACAGTTGGAGAATTACGTGAAGATGAAAATTCAAACCTCCTCACAAAGGTACTAGTGAGATTGTGATACTGGCTGCACTTCTCTTCCTCGAAGCTCACAAGATCGGCGTTACGCAAATATGCGTTGAATTCTTCCTTAATTCCTGCTCGATCCATAAAATTTTCAGAAGGCCACTCACAAGGACGCGCTGGAGCGTCTCTTGGTGGCTCTTCATCAGCATCATGCATTGCAAGCCTGGGTCCTTGCTTCCTTGAGGAACCACCTTGGAACATTTTCCTAAGCATTTTTCTTCCTCTGAAAAATTCTGAAAATTTTTAGTAACTTCAAAATAAAAGTAAACCAAACTCAATAATATTGATAGCAACTACTCCTACAAGTTCCTAGGGCATATATCATGCATCAAAACTACTTTTGACCATATAAATTTGACATGCAAGCTCAAGAACAGGGTCACCTAAGCAGCAAAAATTTGCAATGAATAAAGCACTAGAACAAAAACTAATTGGACCAATGGAGGAGTCACATACCAAGGAACAATCTCCCCAAGCAGTTTTGTGAGAGGTGCTTTGAGCAAGGAGATTGAAAATGGCAGCAAAACGAGCTTGGACTCGGGTTTGAGCTGGTTATTCGTGTTTGGGGGAGGAAGAAGGAGTGTGTGGGTGAAAGGATAAGTGGAGGAGGGCCACCATGGGCCCACGAGGCAGGGGGGCGCGCCCAGGGGGGTATAGGGCGCCCTCCACCCTCGTGGCAGGTGGTTGACCCCCCCTGCTGTGTTCTCAGTGCCAAATATTCTCAAATATTCCAGAAAAACTCATATTTAAATTTCAGGGCATTTGGAGAACTTTTATTTTCGGGGTATTTTTATATTGCACGGATAATTAGATAACAGACAGAAAAATACTATTTTTATTTTATTTAATATACATAATAGAAAGTAAAAGTGGGGTACAAAAGGTTGTGCCTTCTAGTTTCATGCATCTCATGCTCATCAAAAGGAATCCACTAACAAGGTTGATCTCATTCCGAATAACATGGAACCGGAGAAATTTCAAATAACACTATGTTACCTCAACAGGGATATGCACATCCCCAATAATAAGAATATCATATTTCTTCTTGACAGTAGGAAGAGGAAATTCAAAACCTGCAAATATAATCGATGGAATATTTCCAATAGAGTTGATACTATGAACTTGAGGTTGTTTCCTCGGAAAGTGTACCGTATGCTCATTACCATTAACATGAAAAGTGACATTGCCTTTAGTGCAATCAATAACAGCCCCTGCAGTATTCAAAAAGGGTCTTCCACGAATAATAGACATACTATCGTCCTCAGGAATATCAAGAATAACAAAGTCCGTTAAAATAGTAACGTTTGCAACTACAACAGGCACATCCTCACAAATACCGACAGGTATAGCAGTTGATTTATCAGCCATTTGCAAAGATATTTCAGTAGGTGTCAACTTATTCAAATCAAGTCTATGATATAAAGAGAGAGGCATAACACTAACACCGGCTCCAAGATCACATAAAGCAGTTTTAACATAGTTTCTTTTAATGGAGCATGGTATAGTGGGTACTCCTGGATCTCCAAGTTTCTTTGGTATTCCACCCTTAAAAGTATAATTAGCAAGCATGGTGGAAATTTCAGCTTCCGGTATCTTTCTTTTATTTGTAACAATATCTTTCATATACTTAGCATAAGGATTCATTTTGAGCATATCAGTTAATCGCATACGCAAAAAGATAGGTCTAATCATTTCAGCAAAGCGCTCAAAATCCTCATCATCCTTTTTCTTGGATGGTTTGGGAGGAAAAGGCATGGGTTTCTGAACTCATGGTTCTCTTTCTTTACCATGTTTCCTAGCAACAAAGTCTTTCTTATCATAACGTTGATTCTTTGATTATGGGTTATCAAGATCAACAGCAGGTTCAATTTCTATATCATTATCATTACTAGGTTGAGCATCATCATGAACATTATCATTAACATTATCACTAGTTTCAGGTTCATTACCAGATTGTGTTTCAGCATCAGAAATAGAAATATCATTTGGATTCTCAGGTGTTTCAGTAATAGGTTCACTAGAAGCATGCAAAGTCCTGTCATTTTTCTTTTTCTTCCTTTTAGAAGGACTAGGTGCATCTATATTATTTCTCTGAGAATCTTGCTCAATTCTCTTAGGATGGCCTTCAGGATACAAAGGTTCCTGAGTCATTTTACCACCTCTAGTCATAACTCTAACAGCATTATCATTATTCTTACTATTCAATTCATTGAGCAAATCATTTTGAGCTTTAAGTACTTGTTCTACTTGAGTGGTAACCATAGAAGCATGTTTACTAATAAGTTTAAGTTCACCTTTGACATTAGTTATATAATCACCCAAGTGTTCAAGCATATTTGAATTGTATTTCAATTGTCTACCAAAATAAGCATTAAAATCTTCTTGCTTAGCCATAAATTTATCAAACTCATCTAAGCATGGGCTAGCAAACTTAGTAAATGGGATTTCAGCTTTATCATATCTATAGAGAGAATTTACCTTTACTACCTATGTCGGGTTATCAAGACCATGAGTTTCTTCAATAGGTAAAGGATTAAGATCATATGTTTCTTCAACAGGCGGTAGATTAAGACCATGTATTTCTTCAATAGGAGTTAAATTCTTAACATCTTCAGCTTTAATACCTTTTTCTTTCATAGATTTCTTTGCCTCTTGCATATCTTCAGGACTGAGAAATAGAATACCCCTCTTTTTCGGAGTGGGTTTAGGAATAGGCTCAGAAATTGGCTCCGGAGGTGTCCAATTATTTTCATTTGTCAACATATTATTCAATAGAATTTCAGCTTCATCCGGTGTTCTTTCCCTGAAAACAGAACCAACACAACTATCCAGGTAATCTCTGGAGGCATCGGTTAGTCCATTATAAAAGATATCAAGTATTTCATTTTTCTTAAGAGGATGATCAGGCAAAGCATTAAGTAATTGGAGAAGCCTCCCCCAAGCTTGTGGGAGACTCTCTTCTTCAATTTGCACAAAATTATATATATATCCCTTAAAGCAGCTTGTTTCTTATGAGCACGGAAATATTTAGTAGAGAAGTAATAAATCATATCCTGGGGACTACGCACACAACCAGGATCAAGAGAATTAAACCATATCTTAGCATCACCCTTTAATGAGAACGGAAATATTTTAAGGATATAAAAGTAACGAGTTCTCTCATCTGTAGTGAACAGGGTGGCTATATCATTTAATTTAGTAAGATGTGCCACAACAGTTTCAGATTCATAGCCATGAAAAGGATCAGATTCAACCAAAGTAATTATATCAGGATCAACACAGAATTCATAATCCTTATCGGTAACACAGATAGGTGAAGTAGCAAAAGCAGGGTCAGGTTTCATTCTAGCATTTAGAGGTTGCTTGTTCCATTTAGCTAATAACCTCTTGAATTCGTATCTATCTTTGCAAGCTAAAATAGCTAAAGAAGCTTCTTTATCAAAAACATAACCCTCAGGAATAAGAGGCAAGTCTTCATCATCAATTTCATCAGTATTATCAGATTCAATATTTTCAATCTCTCTAGCCCTAGAAAGTTGTTCATCAAGAAATTCACCAAGTGGCACAGTAGTATCAAGCATAGAAATAGTTTCATCATAAGTATCATGTATAGCAGAAGTAGCATCATCAATAACATGCGACATATCAAAACGAATAGCAGAAGCGGGTTTAGGTGTTGGAAGCTTACTTAAAACAGAAGGTGAATCAAGTGCAGAGCTAGATGGCAGTTCCTTACCTCCCCTCATAGTTGAGGGATAAATCTTGGTTCTCGGATCTTTCAAGTTCTTCATAATGATAAGCAGATATAAATCCCAAGTGACTCAAAGAATAGAGCTATGCTCCTCGGCAACGGCACCAGAAAATAGTCTTGATAACCCACAAGTATAGGGGATCGCAACAGTTTTCGAGGGTAAAGTATTCAACCCAAATTTATTGATTCGACACAAGGGGAGCCAAAGAATACTCTCAAGTATTAGCAGCTGAGTTGTCAATTAAACCACACCTGGAAACTTAGTATCTCCAGCAAAGTATTTAGTAGCAAAGTAATATGATAGTAGTGGTAACGGTAGCAAAAGGTAACAGTAGTAAAGTAATGTTTTTGGTATTTTTGTAGTGATGATAGCAATAGCAACGGAAAAGTAAATAAGCAAAGAACAATATATGGAAAGCTCGTAGGCAACGGATCGGTGATGGAGAATTATGCCGGATGCGGTTCATCATGTAACAGTCATAACCTAGGGTGACACAGAACTAGCTCCAGTTCATCAATGTAATGTAGGCATGTATTCTGAATATAGTCATACATGCTTATGGAAAAGAACTTGCATAACATCTTTTGTCCTACCCTCCCGTCGCAGTGGGGTCCTTACGGAAACTAAGGGATATTAAGGCCTCCTTTTAATAGAGTACCGGAACAAAGCATTAACACATAGTGAATACATGAACTCCTCAAACTACGGTCATCACCGGTAAGTATCCCGATTATTGTCACTTCGGGGTTAATGGATCATAACACATAATAGGTGACTATAGACTTGCAAGATAGGATCAAGAACTCTCATATATTGATGAAAACATAATAGGTTCAGATCTGAAATCATGGCACTCGGGCCCTAGTGACAAGCATTAAGCATAGCAAAGTCATAGCAACATCAATCTCAGAACATAGTGGATATTAGGGATCAAACCCTAACAAAACTAACTCGATTACATGATAGATCCCATCCAACCCATCACCGTCCAGCAAGCCTATGATGGAATTACTCACGCACGGCGGTGAGCATCATGAAATTGGTGATGGAGGATGGTTGATGATCACGATGGCGACGGATTCCCCTCTCCGGAGCCCCAAACGGACTCCAGATCAGCCCTCCCGAGAGGTTTTAGGGCTTGGCGGTGGCTCCGTATCGTAAAACGCGATGAATTCTTCTTTCTAATTTTTTTCTTCCCGAAACACAATATATAGAGCTGGATTTGGAGTCGGAGAAGCTCCAGGGGGGCCACGAGGTAGGGGGCGCGCCCCCCACCCTCGTGGATAGGTGGTGGGCCCCCGGCCTTCATCTTTTGTAGGTATTTTTTTATATTTTCCAAAAAGTTGCTCCGTGAAGTTTCAGGTCATTCCGAGAACATTTGTTTCTGCACATAAATAACACCATGGTAATTCTGCTGGAAACAGCGTCAGTCCGGGTTAGTTCCATTCAAATCATGCAAGTTAGAGTCCAAAACAAGGGCAAAAGTGTTTGGAAAAGTAGATACGACGGAGACGTATCAGGGATGTGCATATCCCCGTTGAGGTAACCTAGTGTTATTCGAAAATTCTTCGGTTCCATGTTATTCGGAATGAGTTTGTTAACAAGACTTGATCAACCTTGTTAATGGATTCCTTTTGATGATCATGAGATGGATGAATTTAGAAAACACAACTCTCTGTACCCCCCTTTTACTTTATGTTATTTATATTAAATAAAATAAAAATAGTATTTTCTGTCTGTTACCTGAATTATCCGTGCAATATAAAAATACCCCAAAAATAAAATTTCTCCAAATGCCCTGAAATTTCAATATGATTTTTTTCTAGAATATTTGGCACTGAGAACACAGCAGGGGGGCATCCACCTGGCCACGAGGGTGGAGGGCGTGCCCTACCCCCTGGGTGCGCCCCCCTACCTCGTGGGCCCACGGTGGCCCTCCTCCACTTATTCCTGCACCCACACACTCCTTCTTCCTCCCACAAACACCATTATCCAGCTCAAGCACGAGTTCTAGCTCATTTTGCTGCGATTTTCGATCTCCTTGCTCAAAGCACCTCTCACAAAACTGCTTTGGGGGATTGTTCCTTGGTATGTGACTCCTCCATTGGTCCAATTAGTTTTTTTTCTAGTGCTTTATTCATTGCAAATTTGTGCTGCCTAGGTGACCATGTTCTTGAGCTTGCATGTCAAATTTATATGGTTCCAAGTAGTTTTGATGCATGATATAGGCTCTAGCCACTTGTAGGAGTAGTTGCTATCAATTTTGTTGAGTTTGGTTCACTTTTATTTTGAAGTTACTAAAAATTTCAGAAATTTTTCAGGCGAAGAAATATGTTTAGGAAAATGTACCAAGGTGGTTCTTCAAGGAAACAAGGACCCAGGCTTGCAATGCGTGATGCTGATGATGAGCCACCAAGGGATGCTCCAGTGTGGCCTTGTGAATGGCCTTCACAGGACTTCATGGGTCGAGCAGGAATTAAGGAAGAATTTAATGCATATTTGCGTAATGCTGATCTTGTGAGCTTCGAGGAAGAAAAATGCCGTCAGTACCACTATCTCACTAGATTCTTTGTGAGGAGGTTTGAATTTTCATCTTCACGTAATTCTCAAACTGTCATGTTTGATCTTTATGAAAATTCTTACACTATGGACTTAGAGGACTTTACCACTGCTTGCAAACTTCCACAATGGGGTAGTACTAGTGAACCTCGCAAATCTGAATTTAGAGATTTTCTTACTAGCATAACTGTGCAGAAATCTAGAGATATAGCACAAGCTACCATAGGGAGCATTCACTTTCCTGCTATACATTATTTTGCTCTCTTCATAGGTAGATGCATTAACGGTAAAGATGAAGCATGTCACATGTGTGTCCCTGACCTCAGTGTTCTTAGGAGTGCTGTTAGGAGATAAATCTTATAATTTGGGAGCCATTGTTGCACGTAGATTGCATCTTAATAGATTTAATGGAGATTTCTTTGGTGGAATTTATGCAACCCGCATAGCTAATTTTCTTGGTATAACCATACGTGAGGATGATATTGAGTTGCCCCCTGCTTATTTGGATTATGAGGCTATGGTTCATCATCAATTTGTTGAGAGGAACGGTCAGTTACTCCAGTATCAACTAATCTTTGATAGATGACGCACCTATCACGTCGCTCTCCCTGCTTCTACTTTCTTTGATTTTCAGGCAAAGGGGAGATATTCTATAACTAGAGAGGAGGCAGAAGAGTATAAGAGGAGGGCTGAGATAGCTCACCTCCAAGCTGCAGCCCACGATGCAATGACTGCTGCATCTCAGTACGACCCAAACTACAACTTTGGATATCTGCCAGGCCATCCGTGGAATTAGACCAACTTAGGCCAAAAGCCTAAGCTTGGGGGAGTACGTATTTCTCACCAACATTACATTCATGTTCACACACTGCTACGTCTTGAGCTTGCGTTGGTTTTCCCCGAAGAGGAAGGGATGATGCAGCAGAGTAGCGTAAGTATTTCCCTCAGTTTTTGAGAACCAAGGTATCAATCCAGTAGGAGGCCACGCTTAAGTCCCTCGTACCTGCACAAAACGATAGCTACTCGCAACCAACGCGATTAGGGGTTGTCAATCCCTTCACGGTCACTTACGAGAGTGAGATCTGATAGATATAATATTTTTGGTATAAAGATGCAAAGTAAAAAGTAAAAGCAGTAAAAAGCAAAGCGAGATTAAAGTGATGGAGATTGATATGATGAGAATAGACCCGGGGGCCATAGGTTTCACTAGTGGCTTCTCTCAAGAGCATAAGTATTCTACGGTGGGTGAACAAATTACTGTTGAGCAATTGACAGAATTGAGCATAGTTATGAGAATATCTAGGCATGATCATGTATATAGGCATCACGTCCGTCACAAGTAGACCGAAACGATTCTGCATCTACTACTATTACTCCACTCATCGACCGCTATCCAGCATGCATCTAGAGTATTAAGTTAAAAACAGAGTAACGCCTTAAGCAAGATGACATGATGTAGAGAGATAAATTCATGCAATATGAAATAAACCCCATCTTGTTATCCTCGATGGCAACGATACAATACGTGCCTTGCTGCCCCTTCTGTCACTGGGAAAGGACACCGCAAGATCGAACCCAAAGCTAAGCACTTCTCCCATGGCAAGAACTACCAATCTAGTTGGCCAAACCAAACGGATAATTTGAAGAGACTTGCAAAGATAACCAATCATACATAAAAGAATTCAGAGAAGATTCAAATATTATTCATAGATAGACTTGATCATAAACCCACAATTCATCGGTCTCAACAAACACACCGCAAAAAGAAGATTACATCGAATAGATCTCCACAAGAGAGGGGGAGAACTTTGTATTGAGATCCAAAAATAGAGAAGAAGCCATCTAGCTACTAACTATGGACCCAAAGGTCTGAGGTAAACTACTCACACTTCATCGGAGGGGCTAGGATGATGTAGAAGCCCTCCGTGATGACAAACCTCTTCCGGCGGAGCTCCGGAACAGGCCCCAAGATGGGATCTCGTGGATACAGAAAGTTGCGGCGGTGGAATTAGGTTTTTGGCTCCTGTTCTGATCGTTTGGGGGTACGTATGTATATATAGGAGGAAGGAGTACGTCGGTGGAGCACCGAGGGGCCCACGAGGCAGGGGGCGCGCCCTAGGGGGGCGCACCCCACCCTCGTGACCTCCTCTTTGACTCCTTGGAGTAGGGTCCAAGTCTCCTGGATCACGTTCGGTGAGAAAATCATGTTCCCGAAGATTTTATTCCGTTTGGACTCCGTTTGATATTTTGTTTCTCCGAAACACTGAAATAGGCAAAAAAAACAGCAATTCTGGGCTGGGCCTCCAGTTAATAGGTTAGTCCCAAAAATAATATAAAACTGGAAAATAAAGCCCAATATAGTCCAAAACAGTAGATAATATAGCATGGAGCAATCAAAAATTATAGATACGTTGGAGACGTATCACGCACTCATTGCTAGATGTCGGTGCTCATACTTTTTCATTGTATCATCCATGCTAATTTATTTTCTCTTTTTATGCTTTCTTCTTGTGTGTTTGATAAATCTTAAGAAAAACCCAAAAAAAATAGTTGTAGCTTTTAGCTAGTTTTAATTTCCATGCTTGTAGTAGTAATGAAAAAGAAAACCCAAAAATATTTCATGTTCTTCTTTTGCTTGTTGGGAGCTTTCCCGTGTAAATAGTTTCTTTTCTTTTCTTTTCTTTGGGGGTCGATAGGAGAAGACCATAGTTAAATTGTTGAAGTGGCTCTTATATACATTATTGTTGATCTGACAAAAGAGCCCATATTGCCTTGTCTTCTCCTGTTTATTAAATGCTTGCAGATTCCAGCTTAGTCCAATGCACGTGCACTATTATTATTATCCACATCGTTCGGTCGTGCAAGTGAAAGGCAATTATGACAATATATGATGGACTGACTGAGATGAGAAAAGCTGGTATGAACTCGATGTAACACCCCGGATGTAACTTTCCCTATTTGTACTCCAACTCTTGCCGTTTCCGGCGTTAAGTTATATTTATTTCTCGGGTTCGGGTCTTTGCCTCCGTGTGTTGTTTTCGTTTTCATGCATCTCATATCATGTCATCATGTGCATTGCTTTTGCATACGTGTTCATCTCATGCATTCGAGCTTTTTCCCCGTTGTCCGTTTTGCATTCCGGCGCTTCGTTCTCCTTCGGTGGTCATTTCTAGCTTTCTTTCGTGTGTGGGGATTAAACATTTCCGGATTGGACCGAGACTTTCCAAGCGGCCTTGGTTTACTGCCGGTAGACCGCCTGTCAAGTTTCATATCATTTGGACTTCGTTTGATACTCCAACGGTTAACCGAGGGACCGAAAAGGCCTCGTGTGTGTTGCAGCCCAACACCCCTCCATTTTGGCCCAAAACCCACCAAACTCTGCTCCATGTCCTAGAGCGTTCGATCACGATCGCGTGGCCGAAAACCGCACCTCATTTGGACTCTCCTGTCTCCACTTATGCCTATAAATAGACCCCCCCTTTCCAAATCTCGGATCCCCTCCACAAAACCCTAGTCATCTTCCACCTCTCGCCGCCGGACACGTTCGATTAGGGCCGGACGTGTCCGACTTACCCCGCCGCCGCCACGTGTTGCAGCGCCATTCGCCCGTCGCCCGCCGCCGCCGAAGCCCGCGCGGCCCGACCGCGGCCCCCGCGGCCCACTCGCCCGACCCCGCCGCCCGGCTCCCTCAGCCGCCGCCCGCGCCCGCCGTCCGCCACCGGAGCCGGCCTCCTCCGGCAGCCGCTCCGGCCGCCGTTCGCCGCCTCGCCCGCGGGTCCCCGCCACCGCCGCCACCGGGCCGCGCGCCGCCCCGGGCCGGCCAGCCCCGCCGCCTCTCCGACCCCGCCGCCGCATCGTCGTCGTCTCGCCGGCCGGCCGAGGCCCGGCAAGCTCCCCTGCCTCCGGATCCGGTCACCTCCCTCCTCTCCGGCAGCGATTCCGGCGAGATCCGCCGCCTCGGTTCGCGTGCACCCGGCTGCTACAGTAAACCCTAGATCTCGCATGGTTGACTTTTCCCTCTCCTCCCAGTATTTTTATGCCTACTTTGACCGGCCGTATCTCCGCATCCGTAGCTCTGATTTGGGCATATAGCATATAAAAATGTTCGCCTCGACGAGTACATCATTTCATTCCATTGCATCATTTTCATTTGAGCTCATCTTGATGCCCAAAATGCTTTTAGAAGGAGGCTTCGTGAGTTAATTGTCAGATCTGCTAGTTCATCTTAGACTTTTGTCATTTTTGCCATGATTATTGTGTGCATGCTATGCCTGTGAGTCCTTCATATGTTTTGTTAAGGATTTTTTCTTCTTTCCAGAGGTGCAACCCATGCATTTTTAGGATGTGTGTGGTGACTTGTGCAAGCTTGCAAAGAGAGGCACCCGGGAAATCTGTTTTCAGAGACTTAGTAGTTTTCACTAAGTCTGGGATTATTTAGTTCATGATGCCATATGTTCAGCTTGTTTCCTAGTGATGCGTGCCTCTTTTGAGGATGATCAGTAAAGGAGTTTTGCTAATCATGTTATGCTCTATCCATCCATGTCTTTGTTTGCAATTATGGAGCATCCTAGCTTGAGTCAATCGAGCTCTACTTTTGCTTCGTGCTGAATCTGGGCAGATCGTCAACTCGTTTGCGATTTTGCCGAAGTTGTTGTAGTTGATCCGTGCATGCTATGCCATTGTTCTTGCCATGTCTAGCTTTTATTTTGTTCCTTTTTAATGGATGTATACTCGTCTTGCCATGAGTTGCACCGTGGTGAGTGCATCGAGCTCGTTTACATGCCTTCGCGAGTTATATTTCAGCATGTCTCAGTTTTCACTAAGTCTGAAAACTGATTGTGTTTGAGCTATGTTCGTGTGCTTGTTAGTATATTTGTGATCCCTTTTGGCCCCAGGTCACTTTGGGAGTTTTGTTAATCTTGTTGAGTAGCTCCATGCCATGTTCTTCTTTGTCATAATCAGGTCATGTATCATGTTGTTTTGCTGCTCCGAAGAGGGCTTCGTGATCTGAAATTTCAGACAAGTGTTAATTTCACTAAGTCTGGAATCTGTTTTGCATTTGCGTTTTTGCCATGCTTGTTTTTTCACCTCATAATGGATGAATTGGCCGTGGCTCAGTGCTAGTCTTTTGTTAAGAATCTTGTGTGCATCCCTGCCATGTATTTTGTTGTCATGTTTGGTGGCTGTAGCATGTTCATTTCATTGCGTTTAGATGCCTACTTGCTGTAAATCGCAAACCCGTGTCATTCTTAAAACGCTTGCCATTTCCAAACCGTAACTCCGATTCCGGCGTTCTTTATATCGTTTTCAAGCGATTTCATCTCATCTTTCCAGTGGCACCCTTGGAATTCCAAGTTGAGGCCAGGTTCATGCATTTCCTGTCATATCTTGCATTTTGCATCCCGCATCGCATCCCGCATAGCATACCATCATTGCATCTTATTGTTTGATTTTGCACGTGGTTGATTGTATCCTTGTTGCTTGTTTGTCTTGTTGGGTAGAGCCGGGAGACGAGTTCGCTACCGAGGAGCCCGTTGAGTTTGCTTGTGAGGATCCAGTCAACTCTGACAACTGTGCAGGCAAGATGATCATACCCTCGAAATCACTACTATCTTTGCTATGCTAGTTTGCTCGCTCTTGCTATGCCAATGCTACGATGGCTACCTCTTGCTTGTCAGCCTCCCAATTGCCATGTTGAACCTCTAACCCACCTTGTCCTAGCAAACCATTGATTGGCTATGTTACCGCTTTGCTCAGCCCCTCTTATAGCGTTGCTAGTTGCAGGTGAAGATTGGAGGCCGTTCCTTGTTGGAACATCATTTATTTACTTGTTGGGATACCATTATATTGCTATGTTATCTTAATGCATCTATATACTTGGTAAAGGGTGGAAGGCTCGGCCTCTCGCCTAGTGTTTTGTTCCACTCTTGCCGCCCTAGTTTCCGTCATATCGGTGTTATGTTCCCGGATTTTGCGTTCCTCACGCGGTTGGGTTATAATGGGAACCCCTTGATATTTCGCCTTGATTAAAGCTTTTCCAGCAATGCCCAACATTGGTTTTACCATTTGTCACCTAGCCTTTTCTTTCCCTTGGGTTCTGCAGACTCAAGGGTCATCTTATTTTAACCCCCCCCCCCGGGCCAGTGCTCCCTCTGAGTGTTGGTCCGAACTGGGCAGCCTGCGGGGCCACCTCGGGGAAACTTGAGGGTTGGTTTTACTCGTAGCCTGACCTATCTGAGTGTGCCCTGAGAAAGAGATATGTGCAGCTCCTATCGGGATTTGTCGGCACATTCGGGCGGTGTTGCTGGTCTTGTTTTAACCTGTCGAATTGTCTTGTTGTACCGGGTTGCCGAGTCTGATCGGTGTGTCTCGGGTGGAGGTCTATTCCTTCGTTGACCGTGAGAGCTTGTCATGGGCTAAGTTGGGACTCCCCTGCAGGGATTGAACTTTCGAAAGCCGTGCCCGCGGTTATGGGCAGATGGGAATTTGTTAATGTCCGGTTGTAGATAACTTGAACCTTAATTAATTAAAATGAATCAACTGGGTGTGTTACCGTGATGGCCTCTTCTCGGCGGAGTCCGGGAAGTGGACACGGTGTTGGAGTAATGCTTGCGCAGGTTGTTCCCCTAGTTTCTCGCTCGTGCTTGGCCTCCTCTTCTCGCTCTCTTTTGCGAATAAGTTAGCCACCATATATGCTAGTCGCTTGCTGCAGCTCCACATAGATTTGCCTTTTCCTTCCTATAAGCTTAAATAGTCTTGATCGCGAGGGTGCGAGATTGCTGAGTCCCTGTGGCTCACAGATACTATAACTCCAGATGCAGGTCCAGGTGATTCCGCTCCAGGTGACGAGTACGAGCTCAAGTGGGAGTTCGACGAGGACTCTCAGCGTTATTATGTTTCCTTTCCCGATGATCAGTAGTGGTGCCTAGTTGGGGTTCGATTCAGGGCCTTGTCGCATGTTGGGTTTTCTTCTATTTCGGCACCGTAGTCGGGCCATGAGTGTTTGTATGATGGATGTTAATTATGTACTTTGATGTGACATGGCGAGTGTAAGCCAACTATGTACCTTCCCCTTTTATTATGTATTGCATGGGATGTTGTGATGATTGCCCAACTTGCGACATTGCTTTCAATGCGGTTATGTCTCTAAGTCGTGCCTCGACATGTGGGAGCTATAGCCGCATCGAGGGCGTTACAAGTTGGTAATCAGAGCCTTCCCCGACCTTAGGAGCCCCATTGCTTGATTGTTTTTAGCAGCCGAGTTGTGTCTAGAAAAATGTTTTGAGTCATTTAGTAATTATATATCGGAGAGCTTAGGAATTTTTTTTACTTCCCAGTCTCCTCATCGCTCTGGTAAGGCATCCTGACGTAGAGTTTTGACTCTTCTCTTCTCAAATTTCACTAAAAAAATTTAGGATCACGCGAGTATCTTGGAATCGTTCTGATGGCTTATGATGAGAACGTTGTCTTGGTGCCTCCTGTCAGGGGTTTAGTGGAAGTGTCCCGGGGAGTTGAGCTCTGAGGTGTTGTCATCATAATTTTATCGTTGCAATTCTGGAATACTTGAGATATGTTCGCCAACATCGAAAATCTCTTTTATGCAATTCGTTGGTGAGATAACCTCGACGCCACCCAGTACTGGGGCGGGAATTCGGGAGTATCGCCATAACTTGTATAACGGATGCTTTTCGAAGGTCGAGGTAGATGGTTTCCGAAGGTTTCTTGGTTATGTGTTGAAGGATGGATACAGCTGGATGTAGGATTTGCTAGTTTGGGTGAGATATTATGCTTCCCCTGTATCCCCAACACCTGATTGCATAACCGGAAAAGTTCGGGAGTTTCATAGGTGGGAATTCTCGTAGCTCTAGTTCTTCTTCCACGAATATTGGTTTGAGATTGGGATTTCTTACCAATTATTCGTTCTTGATCCGTACCTTGTTGATTTATTTTCTCTACCTTAATTCTACGTGGCTTCTCAATTTATGGATATGTGACCATTTCAAGAGGAATGCATTCGTTCATTTGTTCGGATGTGAAGACTATATGTTGCAATTTTCATTCCGTTGGTTTCAGCTTCAATATTTATCTGTCAATGTGCTAATGGTGGTCAACCTCTTCAGGATGGCTCCTCCAACGCGCACGACTCCGAATCCTGATCCGCCACCACCTCCACCTCCTCCAGAGGCATGGCAAACTGTGATGGCCGCAACCAATGCAAACACACAGCTGATCATGCAAATTCTTCAAGAGCGCAATCAAGGCAGTCAAGGGAATCAAGGCAGCAATCAGAGTCACTTTGCTACACTCAACCAGTTCCTTGCTAACGGGCCAAAGACTTTCAGCAATTGTGTTGAGGCAACCGATGATGACGATTGGCTTGTGGATCTGTGTAAGCATTTCGAGTGCAGTAACGTCAGGCCTGAGGACTTTGTCAAGTTCGCTTCCTTCCAACTCAAAGATCAAGCTGCAGAATGGTTCCAGCAGTACAAGGACTCCAGAGGTGGTCGTGTTATCACTTGGGATGATTTCCGTCGAGATTTCCGAGCTCATCATATTCCGCAGAGCGTGATTGAAAGCAAGCGTGAGGAATTCCGCAATCTGAAGCAAGGCTCTTTGTCTGTCTATGACTAAAACAAGTTGTTCCAGAAGCTTGCCCTCTTTGCCAAGCAGGACATTCCTGATGAGAAGAGCATGATATACCAGTTCAGGGGTGGTCTCAGAGAAGATATTCAGCTCGCTCTTGTTCTCTTCGAGCCCTTGAGATATGATGAGTTCTACAACATGGCACTGAAGCAAGAGGCTGCTCAGTTGAGGTGTGATGCTTCCAAGAAGCGAGTCAGAGATGTTACTCCTTCTTCCTCTACTCAAGTGGCCAAGCAGCAGAAGTTTTGGCTTCCTCCTCCTCCGTTCCGTCAGCCGTATCAGCAGAAGAGCAAAGGTGGCAGTGGTTCTTCCCACCCACCCAACCCTGGCTTTCAGAACAAGACTTCGTCTCAAGCTCCAAGATCGAGTGCTCCGTATCACCATCCGCTTTCAGAGGTCACGTGCAACAAGTGCCAACAGAAGGGTCACTATGCCAACAAGTGTTTCAACCAGAGGCGTCTTCCTCCTCCTCCTCCTGTGAGATCGGCAAGTACAGCTGTGGTCAAGCATAACCCCAAGCACGCCAAGGTCAATTTGCTAAATGCAGCTCAGGCAGAGGACTCGTCAGATGTGATCATGGGTAACCTTCCTGTTAATGATATTCCTGCAAGAGTTCTTTTTGACACGGGTGCATCGCATTGTTTCATGTCTAAGCCATTTTTTACCAAGCATGAGTTCGTTTCTTCTCATTTGGGTAAACAAATGGATATCGTTTCTCCTGGCAAACGTTTGAGTGCTAGTCTGGAGGTGCCAGATGTTACTATCACGTTGGGCGACTACAAGTTCCTTTCTTCCCCAATGGTTCTTGGTAACTCGGATATTGATCTTATTCTCGGGATGGATTGGCTTTCTAAGCACAAGGCTTGGCTTGATTGTGCAGCCAGGCAGATTCAATTGACTCATTCGTCTGAGGATGTAATTGTATTTACCGCTCATGATGATACTATCCGTCTATTTTCTCTCAATGAGAAGGGTGAATTGGACGCTATTTCGCAAATTCCAGTCGTTTGCGAATATCAAGACGTCTTTCCAGAAGAGCTCCCAGGAATGCCTCCGCACCGGCCAGTTGAATTCGTTATTGATCTTGAGCCTGGCACGGAACCTGTGTGCAAACGTCCTTACAAGCTCGGACCTGAAGAGTTGAAGGAGCTGAAGAAGCAACTCGATGAGCAAGAAAGAATGGGTCTCATCCGGCCTAGTTCTTCTCCGTGGGGTTATGGTGTTCTTTTTGTGAAGAAGAAGGATGGAACGGACCGACTTTGTGTTGATTACCGTCCAGTGAACAAGAAGACCATCAAGAACAAGTACCCACTTCCCAACATCAATGAGCTGTTCGAACAACTCAAAGGTGCTCAAGTATTCTCCAAGCCTGATCTCCGTATGGGTTATCACCAAATTCGCATTCGTGAAGAAGATATTCCCAAGACAGCATTCAGAACAAGCTTCGGTTCATATGAATACACTGTCATGTCTTTTGGCCTCGCCAATGCTCCTCCGACGTTCTCTCGCATGATGAACTTCATCTTCAATGCCTACACCAATGACTTCGTTTTGGTCTATCTCGACGACATTCTGGTTTTCTCCAAGAACAAGGAAGATCATGCCAAGCACTTGCGTTTGGTTCTTGATAAGCTCAGAGAACATCAGTTCTACGCCAAGTTCTCCAAGTGTGAATTTTGGCTCGATGAGGTTCTTTATCTTGGTCATATCATCTCTGCCAAGGGCATTTCCGTGAATCCTGAGAAGGTGTCTGCAATTGTGAATTGGGAACCTCCTCAGAACGTGAAGCAACTCCGCAGTTTTCTCGGTCTCGCAAGCTATTGCCGAAGATTCGTTGAAAACTTTTCTAAGATCGCGAAGCCTCTCTCAAATCTTCTTCAGAAGCACGTCAAGTACATTTGGTCTCCGGAGTGTGACATTGCTTTCAACGTTTTGAAAGAGAAGTTGATCACTGCTCCAGTTTTGACTCCGCCTGATGAATCCAAGCCGTACGAGGTCTTTTGTGATGCCTCTCTCCAAGGTCTTGGCGCAGTTTTGATGCAAGAGAAGAAAGTGGTTGCTTATACATCTCACCAGTTGAAGCCTAATGAGAAGAACTACCCCACTCATGATCTCAAGTTGGCGGCAGTTGTGCATGCTCTTTTGACTTGGAGACATCTTCTATTGGGAAGAAAAATGGATATTTTCACTGATCACAAGAGTCTCAAGTACATCTTCACTCAGCCTAATCTCAACCTCAGGCAAACTCGATGGGTCGAAATGATTCAAGAGTATAATCCGAGTATCGAGTATACTCCAGGCAAGGCTAATGTGATTGCTGACGCTTTGAGCAGAAAGGCCTACTGCAACAGTCTGATTCTCAAGCCTTATCAACTCGAGCTTTGTGAAGCTTTCCGCAAACTTAATCTGCAAGTTGTTCCTCAAGGTTTCCTCGCTAACCTTCAAGTCTCTCCTACCTTAGAAGACCAGATTCGCCAAGCCCGGCTTCTTGATGCTATGGTGAAAAATGTGAAGATTGGGATTGCCAAGAGTCAGTCCAAGTACAAGTGCTACCGCCTTGATGACAAGGACACTCTCTTATTCGAGGATCGTATTGTTGTTCCCAAAGGTGACCTCCATAAAGTGATCATGAACGAGGCTCACAATTCTCTCCTCTCCATCCACCCTGGGAGCACGAAGATGTATCAGGACCTCAAGCAAGTTTATTGGTGGACTCGAATGAAGCGCGAGATTGCTCAATTCGTGAATGAATGTGATGTCTGCAGAAGAGTGAACGCAGAACACCAAAGGCCAGCAGGTCTCCTCCAACCTCTTGCCATTCCAGAATGGAAGTTTGACCACATTGAAATGGACTTCGTGACTGGGTTTCCAAAGTCCAAGCGTGGCAATGATGCTATATTTGTTGTCATCGATAAACTCACCAAAGTGGCTCACTTTCTGCCTATCAAAGAGTCGATCACTGCAGCTCAATTGGCGGAACTCTATACCTCTCGAATTGTCTCTCTGCACGGTATTCCTCAAGTGATCTCTTCAGACCGTGGCAGCATCTTTACCTCGAAGTTTTGGGATTCTTTTTAGAAGGCCATGGGCACCAACATCCGCTTCAGCACTGCTTTCCATCCCCAAACAAGCGGTCAAGTCGAGCGTGTCAACCAGATTCTTGAAGATATGCTCAGGGCTTGTGTGATCTCCTTCGGCATGAAGTGGGAGGATTGTCTTCCTTATGCTGAATTCTCGTACAACAACAGTTTTCAAGCAAGTTCGGGCAAGGCCCCTTTTGAAATTCTGTATGGCAGGAAGTGTCGTACCCCTCTCAACTGGTCTGAAACCGGTGAACGTCAGCTTTTGGGTAATGGCTTAATCACAGAAGCAGAAGAAATGTGCAAAGTCATTCGTGATAACCTCAAAGCAGCCCAATCCTGCCAGAAGAGCTACTATGATAGTAAGCACCGTGATTTGTCTTTCGAGATCAGAGATCATGTTTACCTCCGTGTCTCTCCTATGAAAGGTACTCGTCGCTTCGGTATCAAAGGGAAGCTTGCCCCTAGATACGTGAGACCTTTCAAGATTGTCAGCAAGAGAGGCGACCTCGCCTATCA